>NW_022144576.1:0-101597 GCF_007565055.1 Rhinopithecus roxellana
TCTTAGAAACTTCTTGTTGATGTGTAATTCATCTCACAGAGTTACACTTATGTTTCGTGGAACAGTCCATTAACACTGTCTTTGGGGAAACTGAGAAGGGCTTCTTTGGACCACATTGAGGCCTACGCTGATAAAGAAATTTCATCCGTTCTAAACGTGAAAGAAGCTTTCTGAGAAACTTCTTTCTGATCTGTGGAGTTCATCTCAGAGTTACAACCTCTACCTCAAGAAGAAGTTTGCTAACACTCTTCTCGTCTAATCTGCAAAGTGATATTTGGGAGCCTATAGGGGCCCATGGTGATAAAGGAAATGTCCTCACATAATAACTAAAGAGAAGCTTTCTGAGAAACTGCATTGCCATGTGTGAATGCAACTCACAGAGTTACACGTTTCTCTTCAGTGATCAGTTTGTTAGCACAGTTTTCTGGAGATCTGCAATTAGATACTTCATAGCGCAATGAACATTACAGTGACAAAGGAAATATCCAGATGAAAACTAGAAAGAAGCTTTCTTAGAAACTTCTTGGTGATGTGTGAATTCATCTCACAGAGTTACACTTATGTTTCGTGGAACAGTCCATTAACACTGTCTTTGGGGAAACTGAGAAGGGCTTCTTTGGACCACATTGAGGCCTACGCTGATAAAGGAAATTTCATCCGTTCAAAACGTGAAAGAAGCTTTCTGAGAAACTTCTTTCTGATCTGTGAGTTCATCTCACAGAGTTACAACCTCTGCCAAGAAGAAGTTTGCTAACACTCTTCTCGCTATCTGCAAAGTGATATTTGGGAGCCTATAGGGGCCCATGGTGATAAAGGAAATATCCTCACATAATAACTAAAGAGAAGCTTTCTGAGAAACTGCATTGCATGTGTGAATGCAACTCACAGAGTTACACGTTTCTCTTCAGTGATCAGTTTGTTAGCATAGTTTTCTGGAGATCTGCAATTAGATACTTCATAGAGCAATGAATATTACAGTGACAAAGGAAATATCCAGATGAAAACTAGAAAGAAGCTTTCATAGAAACTTCTTGGTGATGTGAATTCATCTCACATAGTTACACTGTTTCGTGGAGCAGTCCATTAACACTGTCTTTGGGGAAACTGAGAAGGGCTTCTTTGGATCACATTGAGGCCTACGCTGATAAAGGAAATTTCATGCGTTTAAAACGTGAAAGAAGCTTTGAGAAACTTCTTTCTGATCTGTGAGTTCATCTCACAGAGTTCAATCTCTGCCTCAAGAAGCAGTTTGCTAACACTCTTTTCGTGGAATCGCAAAGTGATATTTGGCAGCCTATTGGGGCCCATGGTGATAAAGGAAATATCCTCATAATAACTAAAAAGCATTCTGAGAAACTGCATTGCCATGTGTGAATGCAACTCACAGAGTTACGCCATTGTTTTTTGCAGCCTTTTCTTAGGACTGTTTCCGTGGATTCCGAGAAGTGATATTTCAGATAGCTTTGAAGAATAGAAGGAAAAAGAAATATCCTCCAAGAGAAAGCAGAACCAAGCTTTCTGAGAAACTGCTTTGTGATATGTGAATTCATTTCACAGTGTTCTATCACCCTTTCTTGGGGGAGTTTCCTAGCACTCATTTGAGGAATCTCAGATGTGATGTCTTGGATATCGTTGAATCGCATGCTGAATAAGGAACTATCCTCAGAGAAACTGCAGAGAAGCCTTCTCAGAAACTTCTTTGTGTGGGTGATTTCAGCCCACAGATGTCCATCATTGTTTCCACTGAGAAACTTTCTAGCAGAGTTTTCGCAGAATCTGCAATAGGACACACGGTGGCGGTCCAAGACCACAAATAACCTCGTCTAACTAAAGAAAGAAGCTTTCTGAGAAACCGCTTTGTGATGTGTGAATTCAACTCACTAAGTTGCAGCTGTATTTCGTGGGGCCGTGGCCTAGCCCTATTTGTGTGGAATCTGAGAACAGATATCCCGATCCCTTTGAAAACAATGGGCCAATGGAAACATCTTCCAACAAAAATGAGAAAGAAGCTTACTGAGAAACTTCTTTCTGCTCTGTGAGTTCATCTCACAGAGTTACAACCTCTGCCTCTAGAAGAAGTTTGCTGACACTCTTCTCGTGGAATCTGCAAACTGATATTTGGGAGCCTATAGGGGCCCATGGTGATAAAGGAAATATCCTCACATAATAACCAAGGAGAAGCTTCTGAGAAACTGCATTGCCATGTGTGAATGCAATTCACAGAGTTACACGTTCCTCTTCAGTGCTCAGTTTGTTAGCACAGTTTTCTGGAAATCTGCAATTAGATACTTCATAGCGCAATGAACATTACAGTGACAAAGGAAATATCCACAGATGAAAACTAGAAAGAAGCTTTCTTAGAAACTTCTTCATGATGTGTGAATTCATCTCACAGAGTTACACTTATGTTTCGTGGAACAGTCCATTAACACTGTCTTTGGGGAAACTGAGAAGGGCTTCTTTGGACCACATTGAGGCCTACGCTGATAAAGGAAATTTCATCCGTTCAAAACGTGAAAGAAGCTTCTGAGAAACTTCTTTCTGATCTGTGAGTTCATCTCACAGAGTTACAACCTCTACCTCAAGAAGAAGTTTGCTAACACTCTTCTCGTGTAATCTGCAAAGTGATATTTGGGAGCCTATAGGGGCCCATGGTGATAAAGGAAATGTCCTCACATAATAACTAAAGAGAAGCATTCTGAGAAACTGCATTGCCATGTGTGAATGCAACTCACAGAGTTACACGTTTCTCTTCAGTGATTAGTTTGTTAGCATAGTTTTCTGGAGATCTGCAATTAGATACTTCATAGCGCAATGAACATTACAGTGACAAAGGAAATATCCAGAGATGAAAACTAGAAAGAAGCTTTCATAGAAACTTCTTGGTGATGTGTGATTTCATCTCATAGAGTTACACTTATGTTTCGTGGAGCAGTCCATTAACACTGTCTTTGGGGAAACTGAGAAGGGCTTCTTTGGATCACATTGAGGCCTAGGCTGTAAAGGAAATTTCATCCGTTCAAAACGTGAAAGAAGCTTTCTGAGAAACTTCTTCTGATCTGTGAGTTCATCTCACCGAGTTCCAATCTCTGCCTCAAGAAGCAGTTTGCTAACACTTTCTCGTGGAATCTGCATGGTGATATTGGGAGCCTATAGGGGCCCATGGTGATAAAGGAAATATCCTCACATAATAACTAAAGAGAAACTTTCTGAGAAACTGCATTACCATGGGTGAATGCAACTCACAGAGTTACACGTTTCTCTTCAGTGATCAGTTTGTAAGCACAGTTTTCTGGAGATCTGCAATTAGATACTTCATAGCGCAATGAACATTACAGTGACAAAGGAAATATCCAGATGAAAACTAGAAAGAAGCTTTCTTAGAAACTTCTTGGTGATGTGTGAATTCATCTCACAGGGTTACACTTATGTTTCGTGGAACAGTCCATTAACACTGTCTTTGGGGAAACTGAGAAGGGCTTCTTTGGACCACATTGAGGCCTACGCTGAGAAAGGAAATTTCATCCGTTCAAAACGTGAAAGAAGCTTTCTGTGTAACTTCTTTCTGATCTGTGATTTCATCTCACCGAGTTCCAATCTCTGCCTCAAAAGCAGTTTGCTAACACTCTTTTCGTGGAATCTGCAAAGTGATATTTGGAGCCTATAGGGGCCCATGGTGATAAAGGAAATATCCTCACATAATAACTAAAGAGAAGCTTTCTGAGAAACTGCATTGCCATGTGTGAATGCAACTCACAGAGTTACGCCATTGTTTTTTGCAGCCGTTTCTTAGGACTGTTTCCGTGGATTCCGAGAAGTGATATTTCAGATAGCTTTGAAGAATAGAAGGAAAAAGAAATATCCTCCAAGAGAAGCAGAATCAAGCTTTCTGAGAAACTGCTTGTGATATGTGAATTCATTTCACAGTGTTCTATCACCCTTTCTCGGGGAGTTTCCTAGCACTCATTTGAGGAATCTCAGATGTGATGTCTTGGATATCGTTGAATCGCATGCTGAATAAGGAACTATCCTCAGAGAAACCTGAAGAGACGCCTTCTCAGAAACTTCTTTGTTGTGGGTGATTTCAGCCCACAGATGTCCATCATTGTTTCCACTGAGAAACTTGCTAGGAGAGTTTTCGCAGAATCTGAAATAGGACACACGGTGGCGCTCCAAGACCACAAATAACTTCGTTTACTAAAGAAAGAAGCTTTCTGAGAAACCGCTTTGTGATGTGTGAATTCAACTCACTAAGTTGCAGCTGTATTTCGTGGGGCCGTGCCTAGCCCTATTTGTGTGGAATCTGAGAACAGATATTCCCGAACCCTTTGAAAACAATGGGGCCAAGGAAACATCTTCCAATAAAATGAGAAAGAAGCTTACTGAGAAACTTCTTTCTGATCTGTGAGTTCATCTCACAGAGTTACAATCTCTGCCTCAAGAAGCAGCTTGCTAACACTCTTTCGTGGAATCTGCAAAGTGATATTTGGGAGCCTATTGGGGCCCATGGTGATAAAGGAAATATCCTCACATAATAACTAAAGAGAAGCTTTCTGAGAAACTGCATTGCCATGTGTGAATGCAACTCACAGAGTTACACGTTTCTCTTCAGTGATCAGTTTCTTAGCACAGTTTTCTGGAGATCTGCAATTAGATACTTCATAGCGCAATGAACATTACAGTGACAAAGGAAATATCCAGATGAAAACTAGAAAGAAGCTTTCTTAGAAACTTCTTGGTGATGTGTGAATCATCTCACAGAGTTACACTTATGTTTCGTGGAGCAGTCCATTAACACTGTCTTTGGGATAACTGAGAAGGGCTTCTTTGGATCACATTGAGGCCTACGCTGATAAAGGAAATTTCATCCGTTCAAAACGTGAAAGAAGCTTTCTGAGAAACTTCTTTCTGATCTGTGAGTTCATCTCACAGAGTTACAACCGCTGCCTCAAGAAGAAGTTTGCTAACACTCTTCTCGTCTAATCTGCAAAGTGATATTTGGGAGCCTATAGGGGCCCATGGTGATAAAGGAAATGTCCTCACATAATAACTAAAGAGAAGCTTTCTGAGAAACTGCATTACCATGTGTGAATGCAACTCACAGAGTTACACGTTTCTCTTCAGTGATCAGTTTCTTAGCACAGTTTTCTGGAGATCTGCAATTAGATACTTCATAGCGCAATGAACATTACAGTGACAAAGGAAATATCCAGATGAAAACTAGAAAGAAGCTTTCTTAGAAACTTCTTGGTGATGTGTGAATCATCTCACAGAGTTACACTTATGTTTCGTGGAGCAGTCCATTAACACTGTCTTTGGGATAACTGAGAAGGGCTTCTTTGGATCACATTGAGGCCTACGCTGATAAAGGAAATTTCATCCGTTCAAAACGTGAAAGAAGCTTTCTGAGAAACTTCTTTCTGATCTGTGAGTTCATCTCACAGAGTTACAACCGCTGCCTCAAGAAGAAGTTTGCTAACACTCTTCTCGTCTAATCTGCAAAGTGATATTTGGGAGCCTATAGGGGCCCATGGTGATAAAGGAAATGTCCTCACATAATAACTAAAGAGAAGCTTTCGGAGAAACTGCATTACCATGTGTGAATGCAACTCACAGAGTTACACGTTTCTCTTCAGTGATCAGTTTGTTAGCATAGTTTTCTGGAGATCTGCAATTAGATACTTCATAGAGCAATGAATATTACAGTGACAAAGGAATATCCAGAGATGAAAACTAGAAAGAAGCTTTCATAGAAACTTCTTGGTGAGTGTGAATCATCTCACAGAGTTACACTTATGTTTCGTGGAGCAGTCCATTAACACTGTCTTTGGGGAAACTGAGAAGGGCTTCTTTGGCTCACATTGAGGCCTACGCTGATAAAGGAAATTTCATCCGTTCAAAACGTGAAAGAAGCTTTCTGAGAAACTTCTTTCTGATCTGTGAGTTCATCTCACAGTGTTCCAATCTCTGCCTCAAGAAGCAGGTTGCTAACACTCTTTTCGTGGAATCTGCAAAGTGATATTTGGGAGCCTATAGGGGCCCATGGTGATAAAGGAAATATCCTCACATAATAACTAAAGAGAAGCTTTCTGAGAAACTGCATTGCCATGTGTGAATGCAACTCACAAAGTTACACGTTTCTCTTCAGTATCAGTTTGTTAGCACAGTTTTCTGGAATCTGCAATTAGATACTTCATAGCGCAATGAACATTACAGTGACAAAGGAAATATCCACATGTGAAAACTAGAAGGAAGCTTTCTTAGAAATTTCTTGTTGATGTGTGAATTCATCTCACAGAGTTACACTTATGTTTCGTGGAACAGTCCATTAACACTGTCTTTGGGGAAACTGAGAAGGGCTTCTTTGGACCACATTGAGGCCTACGCTGATAAAGGAAATTTCATCCGTTCAAACGTGACAGAAGCTTTCTGAGAAACGTCTTTCTGATCTGTGAGTTCATCTCACAGAGTTACAACCTCTGCCTCAAGAAGAAGTTTGCTAACACTCTCTCGTCTAATCCGCAAAGTGATATTTGGGAGCCTATATTGCCCATGGTGTAAAGGTAATGTCCTCACATAATAACTAAAGAGAAGCTTTCTGAGAAACTGCATTACCATGTGTGAATGCAACTCACAGAGTTACACGTTTCTCTTCAGTGATCAGTTTGTTAGCACAGTTTTCTGGAAATCTGCATTTAGAACTTCATAGCGCAATGAAAACAGTGACAAAGGAAATATCCACAGTGACAACTAGAAAGGAGCTTTCTTAGAAACTTCTTGTTGATGTGTGAATTCATCTCACAGAGTTACACTTATGTTTCGTGGAACAGTCCATTAACACTGTCTTTGGGGAAACTGAGAAGGGCTTCTTTGGACCACATTGAGGCCTACGCTGATAAAGGAAATTTCATCCGTTCAAAACGTGAAAGAAGCTTTCTGAGAAACTTCTTTCTGATCTGTGAGTTCATCTCACAGAGTTACAACCTCTGCCTCAAGAAGAAGTTTGCTAACACTCTTCTCGTATAATCTGCAAAGTGATATTTGGGAGCCTATAGGGGCCCATGGTGATAAAGGAAATGTCCTCACATAATAACTAAAGAGAAGCTTTCTGAGAAACTGCATTACCATGTGTGAATGCAACTCACAGAGTTACACGTTTCTCTTCAGTGATCAGTTTGTTAGCACAGTTTTCTGGAGATCTGCAATTAGATACTTCATAGCGCAATGAACATTACAGTGACAAAGGAAATATCCAGAGATGAAAACTAGAAAGAGCTTTCATAGAAACTTCTTGGTGATGTGTGAATTCTCTCACAGAGTTACACTTATGTTTCGTGGAACAGTCCATTAACACTGTCTTTGGGGAAACTGAGAAGGGCTTCTTTGGACCACATTGAGGCCTACGCTGAGAAAGGAAATTTCATCCGTTCAAAACGTGAAAGAAGCTTTCTGAGAAACTTCTTTCTGATCTGTGAGTTCATCTCACAGAGTTACAACCTCTGCCTCAAGAAGTTTGCTAACACTCTTTTCGTGGAATCTGCAAAGTGATATTTGGGAGCCTATAGGGGCCCATGGTGATAAAGGAAATATCCTCACATAATAACTAAAGAGAAGCTTTCTGAGAAACTGCATTGCCATGTGTGAATGCAACTCACAGAGTTACGCCATTGTTTTTTGCAGCCGTTTCTTAGGACTGTTTCCGTGGATTCCGAGAAGTGATATTTCAGATAGCTTTGAAGAATAGAAGGAAAAAGAAATATCCTCCAAGAGAAAGCAGAACCAAGCTTTCTGAGAAACTGCTTTGTGATATGTGAATTCATTTCACAGTGTTCTATCACCCTTTCTCGGGGGAGTTTCCTAGCACTCATTTGAGGAATCTCAGATGTGATGTCTTGGATATCGTTGAATCGCATGCTGAATAAGGAACTATCCTCAGAGAAACCTGCAGAGACGCCTTCTCAGAAACTTCTTTGTGGGTGATTTCAGCCCACAGATGTCCATCATTTTTCCACTGAGAAACTTGCTAGGAGAGTTTTCGCAGAATCTGCAATAGGACACACGGTGGCGCTCCAAGACCACAAATAACTTCGTCTTACTAAAGAAAGAAGCTTTCTGAGAAACCGCTTTGTGATGTGTGAATTCAACTCACTAAGTTGCAGCTGTATTTCGTGGGGCCGTGGCCTAGCCCTATTTGTGTGGAATCTGAGAACAGATATTCCCGAACCCTTTGAAAACAATGGGGCAAGGGAAACATCTTCCAATAAAAATGAGAAAGAAGCTTACTGAGAAACTTCTTTCTGATCTGTGAGTTCATCTCACAGAGTTACAATCTCTGCCTCAAGAAGCAGTTTGCTAACACTCTTTTCGTGGAATCTGCAAAGTGATATTTGGGAGCCTATTGGGGCCCATGGTGATAAAGGAAATATCCTCACATAATAACTAAAGAGAAGCTTTCTGAGAAACTGCATTGCCATGTGTGAAGCAACTCACAGAGTTACACGTTTCTCTTCAGTGATCAGTTTCTTAGCATAGTTTTCTGGAGATCTGCAATTAGATACTTCATAGCGCATGAACATTACAGTGACAAAGGAAATATCCAGATGAAAACTAAGAAGAAGCTTTCTAGAAACTTCTTGGTGATGTGTGAATCATCTCACAGAGTTACACTTATGTTTCGTGAGCAGTCCATTAACACTGTCTTTGGGAAACTGTGAAGGGCTTCTTGGATCACATTGAGGCCAGACGCTGATAAAGGAAATTTCATACCGTTCAAAACGTGAAAGAAGCTTTCTGAGAAACTTCTTTCTGATCTGTGAGTTCATCTCACAGAGTTACAACCTCTGCCTCAAGAAGAAGTTTGCTAACACTCTTCTCGTCTAATCTGCAAAGTGATATTTGGGAGCCTATAGGGGCCCATGGTGATAAAGGAAATGTCCTCACATAATAACTAAAGAGAAGCTTTCTGAGAAACGCATTACCATGTGTGAATGCAACTCACAGAAGTTACACGTTTCTCTTCAGTGATCAGTTTGTTAACACAGTTTCTGGAGATCTGCAATTAGATACTTCATAGCGCAATGAACATTACAAGTGACAAGGAAATATCCAGATGAAAAATGGAAAGAAGCTTTCTTAGAAACTTCTTGGTGATGTGTGAATTCCTCTCACAGGAGTTACACTTATGTTTCGTGGAGCAGTCCCATTAACACTGTCTTTGGGGAAACTGAGAAGAGCTTCTTTGGATCACATTGAGGCCTACGCTGATAAAGGAAATTTCATCCGTTCAAAACGTGAAAGAAGCTTTCTGAGAAACTTCTTTCTGATCTGTGAGTTCATCTCACAGTGTTCCAATCTCTGCCTCAAGAAGCAGTTTGCTAACACTCTTTTCGTGGAATCTGCAAAGTGATATTTGGGAGCCTATAGGCCCATGGTGATAAAGGAAATATCCTCACATAATAACTAAAGAGAAGCTTTCTGAGAAACTGCATTACCATGTGTGAATGCAACTCACAAGTTACACGTTCTCTTCAGTTATCAGTTTGTTAGCACAGTTTTCTGGAATCTGCAATTAGATACTTCATAGCGCAATGAACATTCAGTGACAAAGGAAATATCCACAGTGAAAACTAGAAGGAAGCTTTCTTAGAAACTTCTTGTTGATGTGTGAATTCATCTCACAGAGTTACACTTATGTTTCGTGGAACAGTCCATTAACACTGTCTTTGGGGAAACTGATGAGGGGCTTCTTTGGTCCACAATTTGATGCATACGCTGATAAAGGAAATTTCAATCCTCCGTTCAAACAGTGAAAGAAGCTTTCTGAGAAACTTCTTTCTGATTCTGTGAGTTCATCTCACAGAGTTACAACCAGCTACCTCAAGAAGAAGTTTGCTAACACTCTTCTCGTCTAATCTTGTATCAAAGGGATATTCGGAGGGCCTATAGGGGCCCATGGTGATAAAGGAAATGTCCTCACATATAACTAAAGAGAAGCTTTCGGAGAAACTGCATTACCATGTGTGAATGCAACTCACAGAGTTAACACGGTTCTCTTCAGTGATCAGTTAGTTTAGGCATAGTTTCTGGAGATCTGCAATTAGATACTTCTAGAGGCAATGAAATATTACAGTGACAAAGGAAATATCCAGAGATGAAAACTAGGAAAGAAGCTTTCATAGAAACTTCTTGGTGATGTGTGAATCATCTCACAGAGTTACAACTTATGTTCGTGGAGCAGTCCATTAACACTGTCTTTGGGAAACTGAGAAGGGCTTCTTTGGCTCACATTGAGGCCTACGCTGATAAAGGAAATTTCATCCGTTCAAAACGTGAAAGAAGCTTTCTGAGAACTTCTTATCCTGATCTGTGAGTTCATCTCACAGTGTTTCCAATCTCTGCCTCAAGAAGCAGGTTGCTAACACTCTTTCGTGGGGATCAGCAAAGTGATATTTGGGAGCCTATAGGGGCCCATGGTGATAAAGGAAATATCCTCACATAATAACTAAAGAGAAGCTTTCTGAGAAACTGCATTACCATGTGTGAATGCAACTCACAGAGTTACACGTTTCTCTTCAGTGATCAGTTTGTTAGCACAGTTTTTCTGGAAATCTGCAATTAGATACTTCATAGCGCAATGAACATTCCAGTGACAAAGGAAATATCACAGTGAAAAACTAGAAGGAAGCTTTCTTAGAAACTTCTTGTTGATGTGTGAATTCATCTCACAGAGTTACACTTATGTTTCGTGGAACAGTCCATTAACACGGTCTTGGGGAAACTGAGAAGGGCTTCTTTGGACCACATTGAGGCCTACGGTGATAAAGGAAATTTCATCCGTTCTAACGTGAAAGAAGCTTTCTGAGAAACTTCTTTCTGAATCTGTGAGTTCATCTCACAGAGTTACAACCTCTACTCAAGAAGAAGTTTGCTAACACTCCTCTCGTCTAATCTGCAAAGTGATATTTGGGAGCCTATTGGGGCCCATGGTGATAAAGGAAATGTCCTCACATAATAACTAAAGAGAAGCTTTCTGAGAAACTGCATTGCCATGTGTGAATGCAACTCACAGAGTTACACGTTTCTCTTCAGTGATCAGTTGTTAGCACAGTTTTCTGGAAATCTGCAATTAGATACTTCATAGCGCAATGAACATTACAGTGACAAAGGAAATATCCGAGATGAATACTAGGAAAGAAGCTTTCATAGAAACTTCTTGGTGATGTGTGAATTCTTCTCACAGAGTTACACTTATGTTTCGTGGAACAGTCCATTAACACTGTCTTTGGGGAAACTGAGAAGGGCTTCTTTGGACCACATTGAGGCCTACGCTGATAAAGGAAATTTCATCCGTTCAAAACGTGAAAGAAGCTTTCTGAGTAACTTCTTTCTGATCTGTGAGTTCATCTCACAGAGTTACAATCTCTGCCTCAAGAAGCAGTTTGCTAACACTCTTTTCGTGGAATCTGCAAAGTGATATTTGGGAGGCCTATAGGGGCCCATGGGGATAAAGGAAATATCCTCACATAATAACTAAAGAGAAGCTTCTGAGAAACTGCATTGCCATGTGTGAATGCAACTCACAGAGTTACGCCATTGTTTTTTGCAGCCGTTTCTTAGGACTGTTTCCGTGGATTCCGAGAAGTGATATTTCAGATAGCTTTGAGAATAGAAGGAAAAAGAAATATCCTCCAAGAGGAAAGCAGAACCAAGCTTTCTGAGAAAACTGCTTTGTGATATGTGAATTCATTTCACAGTGTTCTATCACCCTTTCTCGGGGAGTTTCCTAGCACTCATATTGAGGAATCTCAGATGTGATGTCTTGGATATCGTTGAATCGCATGCTGAATAAGGAACTATCCTCAGAGAAACCTGCAGAGAAGCCTTCTCAGAAACTTCTTTGGTGTGGGTGATTTCAGCCCACAGATGTCCATCATTGTTTCCACTGAGAAACTTGCTAGGAGAGTTTTCGCAGAATCTGCAATAGGACACACGGTGGCGCTCCAAGACCACAAATAACTTCGTCTTACTAAAGAAAGAAGCTTTCTGAGAAACCGCTTTGTGATGTGTGAATTCAACTCACTAAGTTGCAGCTGTATTTCGTGGGGCCGTGGCCTAGCCCTATTTGTGTGGAATCTGAGAACAGATATTCCGAACCCTTTGAAAACAATGGGGCCAAGGGAAACATCTTCCAATAAAAATGAGAAAGAAGCTTACTGAGAAACTTCTTTCTGATCTGTGAGTTCATCTCACAGAGTTACAATCTCTGCCTCAAGAAGCAGTTTGCTAACACTCTTTCGTGGAATCTGCAAAGTGATATTTGGGAGCCTATAGGGGCCCATGGTGATAAAGGAAATGTCCTCACATAATAACTAAAGAGAAGCTTCGGAGAAACTGCATTACCATGTGTGAATGCAACTCACAGAGTTACACGTTTCTCTCAGTGATCAGTTTGTTAGCATAGTTTTCTGAGAGATCTGCAATTAGATACTTCATAGAGCAATGAATATTACAGTGACAAAGGAATATCCGAGATGAAAACTAGAAAGAAGCTTTCATAGAAACTTCTTGGTGATGTGTGAATCATCTCACAGAGTTACACTTATGTTTCGTGGAGCAGTCCATTAACACTGTCTTGGGGAAACTGAGAAGGGCTTCTTTGGCTCACATTGAGGCCTACGCTGATAAAGGAAATTTCATCCGTTCAAAACGTGAAAGAAGCTTTCTGAGAAACTTCTTTCTGATCTGTGAGTTCATCTCACAGTGTTCAAATCTCTGCCTCAAGAAGCAGGTTGCTACACTCTTTCGTGGAATCTGCAAAGTGATATTTGGGAGGCCTATAGGGGCCCATGGTGATAAAGGAAATATCCTCACATAATAACTAAAGAGAAGCTTTCTGAGAAACTGCATTACCATGTGTGAATGCAACTCACAAAGTTACACGTTTCTCTTCAGTTATCAGTTTGTTAGCACAGTTTTTCTGGAAATCTGCAATTAGATACTTCATAGCGCAATGAACATTACAGTGACAAGGAAATATCCACAGTGAAAACTAGAAGGAAGCTTTCTTAGAAATTTCTTGTTGATGTGTGAATTCATCTCACAGAGTTACACTTATGTTTCGTGGAACAGTCCATTAACACTGTCTTTGGGGAAACTGAGAAGGGCTTCTTTGGACCACATTGAGGCCTACGCTGATAAAGGAAATTTCATCCGTTCTAAAACGTGAAAGAAGCTTTCTGAGAAACTTCTTTCTGATCTGTGAGTTCATCTCACAGAGTTACAACCTCTACCTCAAGAAGAAGTTTGCTAACACTCTTCTCGTCTAATCTGCAAAGTGATATTTGGGAGCCTATTGGGGCCCATGGTGATAAGGAAATGTCCTCACATAATAACTAAAGAGAAGCTTTCTAGGAAACTGCATTGCCCATGTGTGGAATGCAACTCACAGAGTTCACGTTTCTCTTCAGTGATCAGTTTGTTAGCACAGTTTCTGGAAATCTGCAATTAGATACTTCATAGCGCAATGTACATTACAGTGACAAAAGGAATTATCGACAGTGAAAACTAGAAGGAAGCTTTCTTAGAAACTTCTTGTTGATGTGTGAATTCATCTCACAGAGTTACACTTATGTTTCGTGGAACAGTCCATTAACACTGTCTTTGTGGGAAACAGAGAAGGGCTTCTTTGGACCACATTGAGGCCTACGCTGATAAAGGAATTTAATCCGTTCAAAACGTGACAGAAGCTTTCTGAGAAACGTCTTTCTGATCTGTGAGTTCATCTCACAGAGTTACAACCTCTGCCTCAAGAAGAAGTTTGCTAACACTCTTCTCGTCTATATCCGCAAAGTGATATTTGGGAGCCTATAGGGGCCCATGGTGTTAAAGGTAATGTCCTCACATAATAACTAAAGAGAAAGCTTTCTGAGAAACTGCATTACCATGTGTGAATGCAACTCACAGAGTTACACGTTCTCTTCAGTGATCAGTTTGTTAGGCACAGTTTTTCTGGAGATCTGCAATTAGATACTTCATAGGCGCAATGAACATTACATTGACAAAGGAAATATCCAGAGATGAAAACTAGAAAAGAAGCTTTCATAGAAACTTCTTGGTGATGTGTGAATTCTTCTCACAGAGTTACACTTATGTTTCGTGGAACAGTCCATTAACACTGTCTTTGGGGAAACTGAGAAGGGCTTCTTTGGACCACATTGAGGCCTACGCTGATAAAGGAAATTTCATCCGTTCAAAACGTGAAAGAAGCTTTCTGAGAAACTTCTTTCTGATCTGTGAGTTCATCTCACAGAGTTACAACCTCTGCCTTAAGAAGAAGTTTGCTACACTCTTTTCGTGGAATCTGCAAAGTGATATTTGGGAGCCTATAGGGGCCCATGGTGATAAAGGAATATCCTCACATAATAACTAAAGAGAAGCTTTCTGAGAAACTGCATTGCCATGTGTGAATGCAACTCACAGAGTTACGCCATTGTTTTTTGCAGCCGTTTCTTAGGACTGTTTCCGTGGATTCCGAGAAGTGATATTTCAGATAGCTTTGAAGAATAGAAGGAAAAAGAAATATCCTCCAAGAGAAAGCAGAACCAAGCTTTCTGAGAAACTGCTTTGTGATATGTGAATTCATTTCACAGTGTTCTATCACCCTTTCTCGGGGGAGTTTCCTAGCACTCATTGAGGAATCTCAGATGTGATGTCTTGGATATCGTTGAATCGCATGCTGAATAAGGAACTATCCTCAGAGAAACCTGCAGAGACGCCTTCTCAGAAACTTCTTTGTTGTGGGTGATTTCAGCAAACAGATGTCCATCATTGTTTCCACTGAGAAACTTGCTAGGAGACTTTTCGCAGAATCTGTAATAGGACACACGGTGGCGCTCCAAGACCACAAATAACTTCGTCTTACTAAAGAAAGAAGCTTTCTGAGAAACCGCTTTGTGATGTGTGAATTCAACTCACTAAGTTGCAGCTGTATTTCGTGGGGCCGTGGCCTAGCCCTATTTGTGTGGAATCTGAGAACAGATATTCCCGAACCCTTTGAAAACAATGGGGCAAGGGAAACATCTTCCAATAAAAATGAGAGAGAAGCTTACTGAGAAACTTCTTTCTGATCTGTGAGTTCATCTCACAGAGTTACAATCTCTGCCTCAAGAAGCAGTTTGCTAACACTCTTTTCGTGGAATCTGCAAAGTGATATTTGGGAGCCTATTGGGGCCCATGGTGATAAAGGAAATATCCTCACATAATAACTAAAGAGAAGCTTTCTGAGAAACTGCATTGCCATGTGTGAATGCAACTCACAGAGTTACACGTTTCTCTTCAGTGATCAGTTTCTTAGCACAGTTTTCTGGAGATCTGCAATTAGATACTTCATAGCGCGATGAACATTACAGTGACAAAGGAAATATCCAGATGAAAACTAGAAAGAAGCTTTCTTAGAAACTTCTTGGTGATGTGTGAATCATCTCACAGAGTTACACTTATGTTTCGTGGAGCAGTCCATTAACACTGTCTTTGGGGAAACTGAGAAGGGCTTCTTTGGATCACATTGAGGCCGACGCTGATAAAGGAAATTTCATCCGTTCAAAACGTGAAAGAAGCTTTCTGAGAAACTTCTTTCTGATCTGTGAGTTCATCTCACAGAGTTACAACCTCTGCCTCAAGAAGAAGTTTGCTAACACTCTTCTCGTCTAATCTGCAAAGTGATATTTGGGAGCCTATAGGGGCCCATGGTGATAAAGGAAATGTCCTCACATAATAACTAAAGAAGAAGCTTTCTGAGAAACTGCATTACCATGTGTGAATGCAACTCACAAAGTTACACGTTTCTCTTCAGTGATCAGTTTGTTAACACAGTTTTCTGGAGATCTGCAATTAGATACTTCATAGCGCAATGAACATTACAGTGACAAAGGAAATATCCAGATGAAAACTAGAAAGAAGCTTTCTTAGAAACTTCTTGGTGATGTGTGAATTCCTCTCACAGAGTTACACTTATGTTTCGTGGAGCAGTCCATTAACACTGTCTTTGGGGAAACTGAGAAGAGCTTCTTTGGATCACATTGAGGCCTACGCTGATAAAGGAAATTTCATCCGTTCAAAACGTGAAAGAAGGTTTCTGAGAAACTTCTTTCTGATCTGTGAGTTCATCTCACAGTGTTCCAATCTCTGCCTCAAGAAGCAGTTTGCTAACACTCTTTTCGTGGAATCTGCAAAGTGATATTTGGGAGCCTATAGGAGGCCCATGGTGATAAAGGAAATATCCTCACATAATAACTAAAGAGAAGCTTTCTGAGAAACTGCATTACCATGTGTGAATGCAACTCACAAAGTTACACGTTTCTCTCAGTTATCAGTTTGTTAGCACAGTTTTCTGGAAATCTGCAATTAGATACTTCATAGCGCAATGAACATTCCAGTGACAAAGGAAATATCCACAGTGAAAACTAGAAGGAAGCTTTCTTAGAAACTTCTTGTTGATGTGTGAATTCATCTCACAGAGTTACACTTATGTTTCGTGGAACAGTCCATTAACACTGTCTTTGGGGAAACTGAGAGGGGCTTCTTTGGTCCACATTGAGGCCTACGCTGATAAAGGAAATTTCATCCGTTCAAAACGTGAAAGAAGCTTTCTGAGAAACTTCTTTCTGATCTGTGAGTTCATCTCACAGAGTTACAACCTCTACCTCAAGAAGAAGTTTGCTAACACTCTTCTCGTCTAATCTGCAAAGTGATATTTCGGAGCCTATTGGGGCCCATGGTGATAAAGGAAATGTCCTCACATAATAACTAAAGAGAAGCTTTCGGAGAAACTGCATTACCATGTGTGAATGCAACTCACAGAGTTACACGTTTCTCTTCAGTGATCAGTTAGTTAGCATAGTTTTCTGGAGATCTGCAATTAGATACTTCATAGAGCAATGAATATTACAGTGACAAAGGAAATATCCAGAGATGAAAACTAGAAAGAAGCTTTCATAGAAACTTCTTGGTGATGTGTGAATCATCTCACAGAGTTACACTTATGTTTCGTGGAGCAGTCCATTAACACTGTCTTTGGGGAAACTGAGAAGGGCTTCTTTGGCTCACATTGAGGCCTACGCTGATAAGGAAATTTCATCCGTTCAAAACGTGAAAGAAGCTTTCTGAGAAACTTCTTTCTGATCTGTGAGTTCATCTCACAGTGTTCCAATCTCTGCCTCAAGAAGCAGGTTGCTAACACTCTTTTCGTGGATCAGCAAAGTGATATTTGGGAGCCTATAGGGGCCCATGGTGATAAAGGAAATATCCTCACATAATAACTAAAGAGAAGCTTTCTGAGAAACTGCATTACCATGTGTGAATGCAACTCACAGAGTTACACGTTTCTCTTCAGTGATCAGTTTGTTAGCACAGTTTTCTGGAAATCTGCAATTAGATACTTCATAGCGCAATGAACATTCCAGTGACAAAGGAAATATCCACAGTGAAAACTAGAAGGAAGCTTTCTTAGAAACTTCTTGTTGATGTGTGAATTCATCTCACAGAGTTACACTTATGTTTCGTGGAACAGTCCATTAACACTGTCTTTGGGGAAACTGAGAAGGGCTTCTTTGGACCACATTGAGGCCTACGCTGATAAAGGAAATTTCATCCGTTCTAAACGTGAAAGAAGCTTTCTGAGAAACTTCTTTCTGATCTGTGAGTTCATCTCACAGAGTTACAACCTCTACCTCAAGAAGAAGTTTGCTAACACTCTTCTCGTCTAATCTGCAAAGTGATATTTGGGAGCCTATTGGGGCCCATGGTGATAAAGGAAATGTCCTCACATAATAACTAAAGAGAAGCTTTCTGAGAAACTGCATTGCCATGTGTGAATGCAACTCACAGAGTTACACGTTTCTCTTCAGTGATCAGTTTGTTAGCACAGTTTTCTGGAAATCTGCAATTAGATACTTCATAGCGCAATGAACATTACAGTGACAAAGGAAATATCGACAGTGAAAACTAGAAGGAAGCTTTCTTAGAAACTTCTTGTTGATGTGTGAATTCATCTCACAGAGTTACACTTATGTTTCGTGGAACAGTCCATTAACACTGTCTTTGTGGAAACAGAGAAGGGCTTCTTTGGACCACATTGAGGCCTACGCTGATAAAGGAAATTTCATCCGTTCAAAACGTGACAGAAGCTTTCTGAGAAACGTCTTTCTGATCTGTGAGTTCATCTCACAGAGTTACCACCTCTGCCTCAAGAAGAAGTTTGCTAACACTCTTCTCGTGGAATCTGCAAAGTGATATTTGGGAGCCTATAGGGGCCCATGGTGATAAAGGAAATATCCTCACATAATAACTAAAGAGAAGCTTTCTGAGAAACTGCATTGCCATGTGTGAATGCAACTCACAGAGTTACGCCATTGTTTTTTGCAGCCGTTTCTTAGGACTGTTTCCGTGGATTCCGAGAAGTGATATTTCAGATAGCTTTGAAGAATAGAAGGAAAAAGAAATATCCTCCAAGAGAAAGCAGAACCAAGCTTTCTGAGAAACTGCTTTGTGATATGTGAATTCATTTCACAGTGTTCTATCACCCTTTCTCGGGGGAGTTTCCTAGCACTCATTTGAGGAATCTCAGATGTGATGTCTTGGATATCGTTGAATCGCATGCTGAATAAGGAACTATCCTCAGAGAAACCTGCAGAGACGCCTTCTCAGAAACTTCTTTGTTGTGGGTGATTTCAGCCCACAGATGTCCATCATTGTTTCCACTGAGAAACTTGCTAGGAGAGTTTTCGCAGAATCTGCAATAGGACACACGGTGGCGCTCCAAGACCACAAATAACTTCGTCTTACTAAAGAAAGAAGCTTTCTGAGAAACCGCTTTGTGATGTGTGAATTCAACTCACTAAGTTGCAGCTGTATTTCGTGGGGCCGTGGCCTAGCCCTATTTGTGTGGAATCTGAGAACAGATATTCCCGAACCCTTTGAAAACAATGGGGCCAAGGGAAACATCTTCCAATAAAAATGAGAAAGAAGCTTACTGAGAAACTTCTTTCTGATCTGTGAGTTCATCTCACAGAGTTACAATCTCTGCCTCAAGAAGCAGTTTGCTAACACTCTTTTCGTGGAATCTGCAAAGTGATATTTGGGAGCCTATTGGGGCCCATGGTGATAAAGGAAATATCCTCACATAATAACTAAAGAGAAGCTTTCTGAGAAACTGCATTGCCATGTGTGAATGCAACTCACAGAGTTACACGTTTCTCTTCAGTGATCAGTTTCTTAGCACAGTTTTCTGGAGATCTGCAATTAGATACTTCATAGCGCGATGAACATTACAGTGACAAAGGAAATATCCAGAGATGAAAACTAGAAAGAAGCTTTCTTAGAAACTTCTTGGTGATGTGTGAATCATCTCACAGAGTTACACTTATGTTTCGTGGAGCAGTCCATTAACACTGTCTTTGGGGAAACTGAGAAGGGCTTCTTTGGATCACCTTGAGGCCGACGCTGATAAAGGAAATTTCATCCGTTCAAAACGTGAAAGAAGCTTTCTGAGAAACTTCTTTCTGATCTGTGAGTTCATCTCACAGAGTTACAACCTCTGCCTCAAGAAGAAGTTTGCTAACACTCTTCTCGTCTAATCTGCAAAGTGATATTTGGGAGCCTATAGGGGCCCATGGTGATAAAGGAAATGTCCTCACATAATAACTAAAGAGAAGCTTTCTGAGAAACTGCATTACCATGTGTGAATGCAACTCACAAAGTTACACGTTTCTCTTCAGTGATCAGTTTGTTAACACAGTTTTCTGGAGATCTGCAATTAGATACTTCATAGCGCAATGAACATTACAGTGACAAAGGAAATATCCACAGTGAAAACTAGAAGGAAGCTTTCTTAGAAACTTCTTGTTGATGTGTGAATTCATCTCACAGAGCTACACTTATGTTTCGTGGAACAGTCCATTAACACTGTCTTTGGGGAAACTGAGAAGGGCTTCTTTGGACCACATTGAGGCCTACGCTGATAAAGGAAATTTCATCCGTTCAAAACGTGAAAGAAGCTTTCTGAGAAACTTCTTTCTGATCTGTGAGTTCATCTCACAGAGTTACAACCTCTACCTCAAGAAGAAGTTTGCTAACACCTTTCTCGTCTTTCTGCAAAGTGATATTTGGGAGCCTATAGGGGCCCATGGTGATAAAGGAAATGTCCTCACATAATAACTAAAGAGAAGCTTTCTGAGAAACTGCATTGCCATGCGTGAATGCAACTCACAGAGTTACACGTTTCTCTTCAGTGATCAGTTTGTTAGCACAGTTTTCTGGAAATCTGCAATTAGATACTTCATAGCGCAATGAACATTACAGTGACAAAGGAAATATCCAGATGAAAACTAGAAAGAAGCTTTCTTAGAAACTTCTTGGTGATGTGTGAATTCATCTCACAGGGTTACACTTATGTTTCGTGGAACAGTCCATTAACACTGTCTTTGGGGAAACTGAGAAGGGCTTCTTTGGACCACATTGAGGCCTACGCTGAGAAGGGAAATTTCATCCGTTCAAAACGTGAAAGAAGCTTTCTGAGTAACTTCTTTCTGATCTGTGAGTTCATCTCACAGTGTTCCAATCTCTGCCTCAAGAAGCAGTTTGCTAACACTCTTTTCGTGGAATCTGCAAAGTGATATTTGGGAGCCTATAGGGGCCCATGGTGATAAGGAAATATCCTCACATAATAACTAAAGAGAAGCTTTCTGAGAAACTGCATTGCCATGTGTGAATGCAACTCACAGAGTTACGCCATTGTTTTTTTGCAGCCGTTTCTTAGGACTGTTTCCGTGGATTCCGAGAAGTGATATTTCAGATAGCTTTGAAGAATAGAAGGAAAAAGAAATATCCTCCAAGAGAAAGCAGAACCAAGCTTTCTGAGAAACTGCTTTGTGATATGTGAATTCATTTCACAGTGTTCTATCACCCTTTCTCGGGGGAGTTTCCTAGCACTCATTTGAGGAATCTCAGATGTGATGTCTTGGATATCGTTGAATCGCATGCTGAATAAGGAACTATCCTCAGAGAAACCTGCAGAGACGCCTTCTCAGAAACTTCTTTGTTGTGGGTGATTTCAGCCCACAGATGTCCATCATTGTTTCCACTGAGAAACTTGCTAGGAGAGTTTTCGCAGAATCTGCAATAGGACACACGGTGGCGCTCCAAGACCACAAATAACTTCGTCTTACTAAAGAAAGAAGCTTTCTGAGAAACCGCTTTGTGATGTGTGAATTCAACTCACTAAGTTGCAGCTGTATTTCGTGGGGCCGTGGCCTAGCCCTATTTGTGTGGAATCTGAGAACAGATATTCCCGAACCCTTTGAAAACAATGGGGCCAAGGGAAACATCTTCCAATAAAAATGAGAAAGAAGCTTACTGAGAAACTTCTTTCTGATCTGTGAGTTCATCTCACAGAGTTACAATCTCTGCCTCAAGAAGCAGTTTGCTAACACTCTTTTCGTGGAATCTGCAAAGTGATATTTGGGAGCCTATTGGGGCCCATGGTGATAAAGGAAATATCCTCACATAATAACTAAAGAGAAGCTTTCTGAGAAACTGCATTGCCATGTGTGAATGCAACTCACAGAGTTACACGTTTCTCTTCAGTGATCAGTTTCTTAGCACAGTTTTCTGGAGATCTGCAGTTAGATACTTCATAGCGCGATGAACATTACAGTGACAAAGGAAATATCCAGATGAAAACTAGAAAGAAGCTTTCTTAGAAACTTCTTGGTGATGTGTGAATCATCTCACAGAGTTACACTTATGTTTCGTGGAGCAGTCCATTAACACTGTCTTTGGGGAAACTGAGAAGGGCTTCTTTGGATCACATTGAGGCCGACGCTGATAAAGGAAATTTCATCCGTTCAAAACGTGAAAGAAGCTTTCTGAGAAACTTCTTTCTGCTCTGTGAGTTCATCTCACAGAGTTACAACCTCTGCCTCAAGAAGAAGTTTGCTAACACTCTTCTCGTCTAATCTGCAAAGTGATATTTGGGAGCCTATAGGGGCCCATGGTGATAAAGGAAATGTCCTCACATAATAACTAAAGAGAAGCTTTCTGAGAAACTGCACTGCCATGTGTGAATGCAACTCACAGAGTTACACGTTTCTCTTCAGTGATCAGTTTGTTAGCACAGTTTTCTGGAGATCTGCAATTAGATACTTCATAGCGCAATGAACATTACAGTGACAAAGGAAATATCCAGAGATGAATACTAGAAAGAAGCTTTCATAGAAACTTCTTGGTGATGTGTGAATTCTTCTCACAGAGTTACACTTATGTTTCGTGGAACAGTCCATTAACACTGTCTTTGGGGAAACTGAGAAGGGCTTCTTTGGACCACATTGAGGCCTACGCTGATAAAGGAAATTTCATCCGTTCAAAACGTGAAAGAAGCTTTCTGAGAAACTTCTTTCTGATCTGTGAGTTCATCTCACAGAGTTACAACCTCTGCCTCAAGAAGAAGTTTGCTAACACTCTTTTCGTGGAATCTGCAAAGTGATATTTGGGAGCCTATAGGGGCCCATGGTGATAGAGGAAATATCCTCACATAATAACTAAAGAGAAGCTTTCTGAGAAACTGCATTGCCATGTGTGAATGCAACTCACAGAGTTACGCCATTGTTTTTTGCAGCCGTTTCTTAGGACTGTTTCCGTGGATTCCGAGAAGTGATATTTCAGATAGCTTTGAAGAATAGAAGGAAAAGAAATATCCTCCAAGAGAAAGCAGACCAAGCTTTCTGAGAAAGTGCTTTGTGATATGTGAATTCATTTCACAGTGTTCTATCACCCTTTCTCGGGGAGTTTCCTAGCACTCATTTGAGGAATCTCAGATGTGATGTCTTGGATATCGTTGAATCGCATGCTGAATAAGGAACTATCCTCAGAGAAAGCTGCAGAGAAGCCTTCTCAGAAACTTCTTTGTTGTGGGTGATTTCAGCCCACAGATGTCCATCATTGTTTCCACTGAGAAACTTGCTAGGAGAGTTTTCGCAGAATCTGCAATAGGACACACGGTGGCGCTCCAAGACCACAAATAACTTCGTCTTACTAAAGAAAGTAGCTTTCTGAGAAACCGCTTTGTGATGTGTGAATTCAACTCACTAAGTTGCAGCTGTATTTCGTGGGGCCGTGGCCTAGCCCTATTTGTGTGGAATCTGAGAACAGATATTCCCGAACACTTTGAAAACAATGGGGCCAAGGGAAACATCTTCCAATAAAAATGAGAAAGAAGCTTACTGAGAAACTTCTTTCTGATCTGTGAGTTCATCTCACAGAGTTACAATCTCTGCCTCAAGAAGCAGTTTGCTAACACTCTTTTCGTGGAATCTGCAAAGTGATATTTGGCAGCCTATTGGGGCCCATGGTGATAAAGGAAATATCCTCACATAATAACTAAAGAGAAGCATTCTGAGAAACTGCATTGCCATGTGTGAATGCAACTCACAGAGTTACACGTTTCTCTTCAGTGATCAGTTTGTTAGCATAGTTTTCTGGAGATCTGCAATTAGATACTTCATAGCGCAATGAACATTACAGTGACAAAGGAAATATCCTGAGATGAAAACTAGAAAGAAGCTTTCATAGAAACTTCTTGGTGATGTGTGAATTCATCTCACAGAGTTACACTTATGTTTCGTGGAGCAGTCCATTAACACTGTCTTTGGGGAAACTGAGAAGGGCTTCTTTGGATCACATTGAGGCCTACCCTGATAAAGAAAATTTCATCCGTTCAAAACGTGAAAGAAGCTTTCTGAGAAACTTCTTTCTGATCTGTGAGTTCCTCTCACAGAGTTACAACCTCTGCCTCAAGAAGAAGTTTGCTAACACTCTTCTCGTCTAATCTGCAAAGTGATATTTGGGAGCCTATAGGGGCCCATGGTGATAAAGGAAATGTCCTCACATAATAACTAAAGAGAAGCTTTCTCAGAAACTGCATTACCATGTGTGAATGCAACTCAGAAAGTTACACGTTTCTCTTCAGTGATCAGTTTGTTAACACAGTTTTCTGGAAATCTGCAATTAGATACTTCATAGCGCAATGAACATTACAGTGACAAAGGAAATATCCAGATGAAAACTAGAAAGAAGCTTTCTTAGAAACTTCTTGGTGATGTGTGAATTCATCTCACAGAGTTACACTTATGTTTCGTGGAGCAGTCCATTAACACTGTCTTTGGGGAAACTGAGAAGAGCTTCTTTGGATCACATTGAGGCCTACGCTGATAAAGGAAATTTCATCCGTTCAAAACGTGAAAGAAGCTTTCTGAGAAACTTCTTTCTGATCTGTGAGTTCATCTCACAGAGTTACAATCTCTGCCTCAAGAAGCAGTTTGCTAACACTCTTTTCGTGGAATCTGCAAAGTGATATTTGGGAGCCTATAGGGGCCCATGGTGATAAAGGAAATATCCTCACATAATAACTAAAGAGAAGCTTTCTGAGAAACTGCATTGCCATGTGTGAATGCAACTCACAGAGTTACACGTTTCTCTTCAGTGATCAGTTTCTTAGCACAGTTTTCTGGAGATCTGCAATTAGATACTTCATAGCGCGATGAACATTACAGTGACAAAGGAAATATCCAGATGAAAACTAGAAAGAAGCTTTCTTAGAAACTTCTTGGTGATGTGTGAATTCCTCTCACAGAGTTACACTTATGTTTCGTGGAGCAGTCCATTAACACTGTCTTTGGGGAAACTGAGAAGAGCTTCTTTGGATCACATTGAGGCCTACGCTGATAAAGGAAATTTCATCCGTTCAAAACGTGAAAGAAGCTTTCTGAGAAACTTCTTTCTGATCTGTGAGTTCATCTCACAGTGTTCCAATCTCTGCCTCAAGAAGCAGTTTGCTAACACTCTTTTCGTGGAATCTGCAAAGTGATATTTGGGAGCCTATAGAGGCCCATGGTGATAAAGGAAATATCCTCACATAATAACTAAAGAGAAGCTTTCTGAGAAACTGCATTACCATGTGTGAATGCAACTCACAAAGTTTCACGTTTCTCTTCAGTGATCAGTTTGTTAACACAGTTTTCTGGAGATCTGCAATTAGATACTTCATAGCGCAGTGAACATTACAGTGACAAAGGAAATATCCAGATGAAAACTAGAAAGAAGCTTTCTTAGAAACTTCTTGGTGATGTGTGAATTCATCTCACAGGGTTACACTTATGTTTCGTGGAGCAGTCCATTAACACTGTCTTTGGGGAAACTGAGAAGGGCTTCTTTGGACCACATTGTGGCCTACGCTGAGAAAGGAAATTTCATCCGTTCTAAACGTGAAAGAAGCTTTCTGAGTAACTTCTTTCTGATCTGTGAGTTCATCTCACAGTGTTCCAATCTCTGCCTCAAGAAGCAGTTTGCTAACACTCTTTTCGTGGAATCTGCAAAGTGATATTTGGGAGCCTATAGGGGCCCATGGTGATAAAGGAAATATCCTCACATAATAACTAAAGAGAAGCATTCTGAGAAACTGCATTGCCATGTGTGAATGCAACTCACAGAGTTACGCCATTGTTTTTTGTAGCCGTTTCTTAGGACTGTTTCCGTGGATTCCGAGAAGTGATATTTCAGATAGCTTTGAAGAATAGAAGGAAAAAGAAATATCCTCCAAGAGAAAGCAGAACCAAGCTTTCTGAGAAACTGCTTTGTGATATGTGAATTCATTTCACAGTGTTCTATCACCCTTTCTCGGGGGAGTTTCCTAGCACTCATTTGAGGAATCTCAGATGTGATGTCTTGGATATCGTTGAATCGCATGCTGAATAAGGAACTATCCTCAGAGAAACCTGCAGAGACGCCTTCTCAGAAACTTCTTTGTTGTGGGTGATTTCAGCCCACAGATGTCCATCATTGTTTCCACTGAGAAACTTGCTAGGAGAGTTTTCGCAGAATCTGCAATAGGACACATGGTGGCGCTCCAAGACCACAAATAACTTCGTCTTACTAAAGAAAGAAGCTTTCTGAGAAACCGCTTTGTGATGTGTGAATTCAACTCACTAAGTTGCACCTGTATTTCGTGGGGCCGTGGCCTAGCCCTATTTGTGTGGAATCTGAGAACAGATATTCCCGAACACTTTGAAAACAATGGGGCCAAGGGAAACATCTTCCAATAAAAATGAGAAAGAAGCTTACTGAGAAACTTCTTTCTGATCTGTGAGTTCATCTCACAGAGTTACAATCTCTGCCTCAAGAAGCAGTTTGCTAACACTCTTTTCGTGGAATCTGCAAAGTGATATTTGGGAGCCTATTGGGGCCCATGGTGATAAAGGAAATATCCTCACATAATAACTAAAGAGAAGCATTCTGAGAAACTGCATTGCCATGTGTGAATGCAACTCACAGAGTTACACGTTTCTCTTCAGTGATCAGTTTCTTAGCACAGTTTTCTGGAGATCTGCAATTAGATACTTCATAGCGCGATGAACATTACAGTGACAAAGGAAATATCCAGATGAAAACTAGAAAGAAGCTTTCTTAGAAACTTCTTGGTGATGTGTGAATCATCTCACAGAGTTACACTTATGTTTCGTGGAGCAGTCCATTAACACTGTCTTTGGGGAAACTGAGAAGGGCTTCTTTGGATCACATTGAGGCCTACGCTGATAAAGGAAATTTCATCCGTTCAAAACGTGAAAGAAGCTTTCTGAGAAACTTCTTTCTGATCTGTGAGTTCATCTCACAGAGTTACAACCTCTGCCTCAAGAAGAAGTTTGCTAACACTCTTCTCGTCTAATCTGCAAAGTGATATTTGGGAGCCTATAGGGGCCCATGGTGATAAAGAAAATGTCCTCACATAATAACTAAAGAGAAGCTTTCTGAGAAACTGCATTACCATGTGTGAATGCAACTCACAAAGTTACACGTTTCTCTTCAGTTATCAGTTTGTTAGCACATTTTTCTGGAAATCTGCAATTAGATACTTCATAGCGCAATGAACAGTCCAGTGACAAAGGAAATATCCACAGTGAAAACTAGAAGGAAGCTTTCTTAGAAACTTCTTGTTGATGTGTGAATTCATCTCACAGAGTTACACTTATGTTTCGTGGAACAGTCCATTAACACTGTCTTTGGGGAAACTGAGAAGGGCTTCTTTGGACCACATTGAGGCCTACGCTGATAAAGGAAATTTCATCCGTTCAAAACGTGAAAGAAGCTTTCTGAGAAACTTCTTTCTGATCTGTGAGTTCATCTCACAGAGTTACAATCTCTGCCTCAAGAAGCAGTTTGCTAACACTCTTTTCGTGGAATCTGCAAAGTGATATTTGGCAGCCTATTGGGGCCCATGGTGATAAAGGAAATATCCTCACATAATAACTAAAGAGAAGCATTCTGAGAAACTGCATTGCCATGTGTGAATGCAACTCACAGAGTTACACGTTTCTCTTCAGTGATCAGTTTGTTAGCATAGTTTTCTGGAGATCTGCAATTAGATACTTCATAGCGCAATGAACATTACAGTGACAAAGGAAATATCCAGAGATGAAAACTAGAAAGAAGCTTTCATAGAAACTTCTTGGTGATGTGTGAATTCATCTCTCAGAGTTACACTTATGTCTCGTGGAGCAGTCCATTAACACTGTCTTTGGGGAAACTGAGAAGGGCTTCTTTGGATCACATTGAGGCCTACGCTGATAAAGGAAATTTCATCCGTTCAAAACGTGAAAGAAGCTTTCTGAGAAACTTCTTTCTGATCTGTGAGTTCATCTCACAGAGTTACAACCTCTGCCTCAAGAAGAAGTTTGCTAACACTCTTCTCGTCTAATCTGCAAAGTGATATTTGGGAGCCTATAGGGGCCCATGGTGATAAAGGAAATGTCCTCACATAATAACTAAAGAGAAGCTTTCTGAGAAACTGCATTACCATGTGTGAATGCAACTCACAAAGTTACACGTTTCTCTTCAGTGATCAGTTTGTTAACACAGTTTTCTGGAGATCTGCAATTAGATACTTCATAGCGCAATGAACATTACAGTGACAAAGGAAATATCCAGATGAAAACTAGAAAGAAGCTTTCTTAGAAACTTCTTGGTGATGTGTGAATTCATCTCACAGAGTTACACTTATGTTTCGTGGAGCAGTCCATTAACACTGTCTTTGGGGAAACTGAGAAGAGCTTCTTTGGATCACATTGAGGCCTACGCTGATAAAGGAAATTTCATCCGTTCAAAACGTGAAAGAAGCTTTCTGAGAAACTTCTTTCTGATCTGTGAGTTCATCTCACAGAGTTACAATCTCTGCCTCAAGAAGCAGTTTGCTAACACTCTTTTCGTGGAATCTGCAAAGTGATATTTGGGAGCCTATAGGGGCCCATGGTGATAAAGGAAATATCCTCACATAATAACTAAAGAGAAGCTTTCTGAGAAACTGCATTACCATGTGTGAATGCAACTCACAAAGTTACACGTTTCTCTTCAGTTATCAGTTTGTTAGCACATTTTTCTGGAAATCTGCAATTAGATACTTCATAGCGCAATGAACATTACAGTGACAAAGGAAATATCCACAGTGAAAACTAGAAGGAAGCTTTCGTAGAAACTTCTTGTTGATGTGTGAATTCATCTCACAGAGTTACACTTATGTTTCGTGGAACAGTCCATTAACACTGTCTTTGGGGAAACTGAGAAGGGCTTCTTTGGACCACATTGAGGCCTACGCTGATAAAGGAAATTTCATCCGTTCAAAACGTGAAAGAAGCTTTCTGAGAAACTTCTTTCTGATCTGTGAGTTCATCTCACAGAGTTACAACCTCTGCCTCAAGAAGAAGTTTGCTAACACTCTTTTCGTGGAATCTGCAAAGTGATATTTGGGAGCCTATAGGGGCCCATGGTGATAAAGGAAATATCCTCACATAATAACTAAAGAGAAGCTTTCTGAGAAACTGCATTGCCATGTGTGAATGCAACTCACAGAGTTACGCCATTGTTTTTTGCAGCCGTTTCTTAGGACTGTTTCCGTGGATTCCGAGAAGTGATATTTCAGATAGCTTTGAAGAATAGAAGGAAAAAGAAATATCCTCCAAGAGAAAGCAGAACCAAGCTTTCTGAGAAACTGCTTTGTGATATGTGAATTCATTTCACAGTGTTCTATCACCCTTTCTCGGGGGAGTTTCCTAGCACTCATTTGAGGAATCTCAGATGTGATGTCTTGGATATCGTTGAATCGCATGCTGAATAAGGAACTATCCTCAGAGAAACCTGCAGAGACGCCTTCTCAGAAACTTCTTTGTTGTGGGTGATTTCAGCCCACAGATGTCCATCATTGTTTCCACTGAGAAACTTGCTAGGAGAGTTTTCGCAGAATCTGCAATAGGACACACGGTGGCGCTCCAAGACCACAAATAACTTCGTCTTACTAAAGAAAGAAGCTTTCTGAGAAACCGCTTTGTGATGTGTGAATTCAACTCACTAAGTTGCAGCTGTATTTCGTGGGGCCGTGGCCTAGCCCTATTTGTGTGGAATCTGAGAACAGATATTCCCGAACACTTTGAAAACAATGGGGCCAAGGGAAACATCTTCCAATAAAAATGAGAAAGAAGCTTACTGAGAAACTTCTTTCTGATCTGTGAGTTCATCTCACAGAGTTACAATCTCTGCCTCAAGAAGCAGTTTGCTAACACTCTTTTCGTGGAATCTGCAAAGTGATATTTGGCAGCCTATTGGGGCCCATGGTGATAAAGGAAATATCCTCACATAATAACTAAAGAGAAGCATTCTGAGAAACTGCATTGCCATGTGTGAATGCAACTCACAGAGTTACACGTTTCTCTTCAGTGATCAGTTTGTTAGCATAGTTTTCTGGAGATCTGCAATTAGATACTTCATAGCGCAATGAACATTACAGTGACAAAGGAAATATCCTGAGATGAAAACTAGAAAGAAGCTTTCATAGAAACTTCTTGGTGATCTGTGAATTCATCTCACAGAGTTACACTTATGTTTCGTGGAGCAGTCCATTAACACTGTCTTTGGGGAAACTGAGAAGGGCTTCTTTGGATCACATTGAGGCCTACACTGATAAAGGAAATTTCATCCGTTCAAAACGTGAAAGAAGCTTTCTGAGAAACTTCTTTCTGATCTGTGACTTCCTCTCACAGAGTTACAACCTCTGCCTCAAGAAGAAGTTTGCTAACACTCTTCTCGTCTAATCTGCAAAGTGATATTTGGGAGCCTATAGGGGCCCATGGTGATAAAGGAAATGTCCTCACATAATAACTAAAGAGAAGCTTTCTGAGAAACTGCATTACCATGTGTGAATGCAACTCAGAAAGTTACACGTTTCTCTTCAGTGATCAGTTTGTTAACACAGTTTTCTGGAAATCTGCAATTAGATACTTCATAGCGCAATGAACATTACAGTGACAAAGGAAATATCCAGATGAAAACTAGAAAGAAGCTTTCTTAGAAACTTCTTGGTGATGTGTGAATTCATCTCACAGAGTTACACTTATGTTTCGTGGAGCAGTCCATTAACACTGTCTTTGGGGAAACTGAGAAGAGCTTCTTTGGATCACATTGAGGCCTACGCTGATAAAGGAAATTTCATCCGTTCAAAACGTGAAAGAAGCTTTCTGAGAAACTTCTTTCTGATCTGTGAGTTCATCTCACAGAGTTACAATCTCTGCCTCAAGAAGCAGTTTGCTAACACTCTTTTCGTGGAATCTGCAAAGTGATATTTGGGAGCCTATAGGGGCCCATGGTGATAAAGGAAATATCCTCACATAATAACTAAAGAGAAGCTTTCTGAGAAACTGCATTGCCATGTGTGAATGCAACTCACAGAGTTACACGTTTCTCTTCAGTGATCAGTTTCTTAGCACAGTTTTCTGGAGATCTGCAATTAGATACTTCATAGCGCGAAGAACATTACAGTGACAAAGGAAATATCCACAGTGAAAACTAGAAGGAAGCTTTCTTAGAAACTTCTTGTTGATGTGTGAATTCATCTCACAGAGTTACACTTATGTTTCGTGGAACAGTCCATTAACACTGTCTTTGGGGAAACTGAGAAGGGCTTCTTTGGACCACATTGAGGCCTACGCTGATAAAGGAAATTTCATCCGTTCAAAACGTGAAAGAAGCTTTCTGAGAAACTTCTTTCTGATCTGTGAGTTCATCTCACAGAGTTACAACCTCTACCTCAAGAAGAAGTTTGCTAACACTCTTCTCGTCTAATCTGCAAAGTGATATTTGGGAGCCTATAGGGGCCCATGGTGATAAAGGAAATGTCCTCACATAATAACTAAAGAGAAGCTTTCTGAGAAACTGCATTGCCATGTGTGAATGCAACTCACTGAGTTACACGTTTCTCTTCAGTGATCAGTTTGTTAGCACAGTTTTCTGGAAATCTGCAATTAGATACTTCATAGCGCAATGAACATTACAGTGACAAAGGAAATATCGACAGTGAAAACTAGAAGGAAGCTTTCTTAGAAACTTCTTGTTGATGTGTGAATTCATCTCACAGAGTTACACTTATGTTTCGTGGAACAGTATATTAACACTGTCTTTGGGGAAACTGAGAAGGGCTTCTTTGGACCACATTGAGGCCTACGCTGATAAAGGAAATTTCATCCGTTCAAAACGTGAAAGAAGCTTTCTGAGAAACTTCTTTCTGATCTGTGAGTTCATCTCACAGAGTTACAACCTCTGCCTCAAGAAGAAGTTTGCTAACACTCTTCTCGTCTAATCAGCAAAGTGATATTTGGGAGCCTATAGGGGCCCATGGTGATAAAGGAAATGTCCTCACATAATAACTAAAGAGAAGCTTTCTGAGAAACTGCATTACCATGTGTGAATGCAACTCACACAGTTACACGTTTCTCTTCAGTGATCAGTTTGTTAACACAGTTTTCTGGAGATCTGCAATTAGATACTTCATAGCGCAATGAACATTACAGTGACAAAGGAAATCTCCAGATGAAAACTAGAAAGAAGCTTTCTTAGAAACTTCTTGGTGATGTGTGAATTCATCTCACAGGGTTACACTTATGTTTCGTGGAGCAGTCCATTAACACTGTCTTTGGGGAAACTGAGAAGGGCTTCTTTGGACCACATTGTGGCCTACGCTGAGAAAGGAAATTTCATCCATTCAAAACGTGAAAGAAGCTTTCTGAGTAACTTCTTTCTGATCTGTGAGTTCATCTCACAGTGTTCCAATCTCTGCCTCAAGAAGCAGTTTGCTAACACTCTTTTCGTGGAATCTGCAAAGTGATATTTGGGAGCCTATAGGGGACCATGGTGATAAAGGAAATATCCTCACATAATAACTAAAGAGAAGCATTCTGAGAAACTGCATTGCCATGTGTGAATGCAACTCACAGAGTTACGCCATTGTTTTTTGCAGCCGTTTCTTAGGACTGTTTCCGTGGATTCCGAGAAGTGATATTTCAGATAGCTTTGAAGAATAGAAGGAAAAAGAAATATCCTCCAAGAGAAAGCAGAACCAAGCTTTCTGAGAAACTGCTTTGTGATATGTGAATTCATTTCACAGTGTTCTATCACCCTTTCTCGGGGGAGTTTCCTAGCACTCATTTGAGGAATCTCAGATGTGATGTCTTGGATATCGTTGAATCGCATGCTGCATAAGGAACTATCCTCAGAGAAACCTGCAGAGACGCCTTCTCAGAAACTTCTTTGTTGTGGGTGATTTCAGCCCACAGATGTCCATCATTGTTTCCACTGAGAAACTTGCTAGGAGAGTTTTCGCAGAATCTGCAATAGGACACACGGTGGCGCTCCAAGACCACAAATAACTTCGTCTTACTAAAGAAAGAAGCTTTCTGAGAAACCGCTTTGTGATGTGTGAATTCAACTCACTAAGTTGCAGCTGTATTTCGTGGGGCCGTGGCCTAGCCCTATTTGTGTGGAATCTGAGAACAGATATTCCCGAACACTTTGAAAACAATGGGGCCAAGGGAAACATCTTCCAATAAAAATGAGAAAGAAGCTTACTGAGAAACTTCTTTCTGATCTGTGAGTTCATCTCACAGAGTTACAATCTCTGCCTCAAGAAGCAGTTTGCTAACACTCTTTTCGTGGAATCTGCAAAGTGATATTTGGGAGCCTATAGGGGCCCATGGTGATAAAGGAAATGTCCTCACATAATAACTAAAGAGAAGCTTTCTGAGAAACTGCATTACCATGTGTGAATGCAACTCACAAAGTTACACGTTTCTCTTCAGTGCTCAGTTTGTTAACACAGTTTTCTGGAGATCTGCAATTAGATACTTCATAGCGCAATGAACATTACAGTGACAAAGGAAATATCCAGATGAAAACTAGAAAGAAGCTTTCTTAGAAACTTCTTGGTGATGTGTGAATTCATCTCACAGAGTTACACTTATGTTTCGTGGAGCAGTCCATTAACACTGTCTTTGGGGAAACTGAGAAGAGCTTCTTTGGATCACATTGAGGCCTACGCTGATAAAGGAAATTTCATCCGTTCAAAACGTGAAAGAAGCTTTCTGAGAAACTTCTTTCTGATCTGTGAGTTCATCTCACAGAGTTACAATCTCTGCCTCAAGAAACAGTTTGCTAACACTCTTTTCGTGGAATCTGCAAAGTGATATTTGGGAGCCTATAGGGGCCCATGGTGATAAAGGAAATATCCTCACATAATAACTAAAGAGAAGCTTTCTGAGAAACTGCATTGCCATGTGTGAATGCAACTCACAGAGTTACACGTTTCTCTTCAGTGATCAGTTTGTTAGCATAGTTTTCTGGAGATCTGCAATTAGATACTTCATAGCGCAATGAACATTACAGTGACAAAGGAAATATCCAGAGATGAAAACTAGAAAGAAGCTTTCATAGAAACTTCTTGGTGATGTGTGAATTCATCTCACAGAGTTACACTTATGTTTCGTGGAGCAGTCCATTAACACTGTCTTTGGGGAAACTGAGAAGGGCTTCTTTGGATCACATTGAGGCCTACGCTGATAAAGGAAATTTCATCCATTCAAAACGTGAAAGAAGCTTTCTGAGAAACTTCTTTCTGATCTGTGAGTTCATCTCACAGAGTTACAACCTCTGCCTCAAGAAGAAGTTTGCTAACACTCTTCTCGTCTAATCTGCAAAGTGATATTTGGGAGCCTATAGGGGCCCATGGTGATAAAGGAAATATCCTCACATAATAACTAAAGAGAAGCTTTCTGAGAAACTGCACTGCCATGTGTGAATGCAACTCACAGAGTTACGCAATTGTTTTTGCAGCCGTTTCTTAGGACTGTTTCCGTGGATTCCGAGAAGTGATATTTCAGATAGCTTTGAAGAATAGAAGGAGAAAGAAATGTCCTCCAAGAGAAAGCAGAACCAAGCTTTCTGAGAAACTGCTTTGAGATATGTGAATTTATTTCACAGTGTTCTATCACCCTTTCTCGGGGGAGTTTCCTAGCACTCATTTGAGGAATCTCAGATGTGATGTCTTGGATATCGTTGAATCGCATGCTGAATAAGAACTATCCTCAGAGAAACCTGCAGAGACGCCTTCTCAGAAACTTCTTTGTTGTGGGTGATTTCAGCCCACAGATGTCCATCATTGTTTCCACTGAGAAACTTGCTAGGAGAGTTTTCGCAGAATCTGCAATAGGACACACGGTGGCGCTCCAAGACCACAAATAACTTCGTCTTACTAAAGAAAGAAGCTTTCTGAGAAACCGCTTTGTGATGTGTGAATTCAACTCACTAAGTTGCAGCTGTATTTCGTGGGGCCGTGGCCTAGCCCTATTTGTGTGGAATCTGAGAACAGCTATTCCCGAACCCTTTGAAAACAATGGGGCCAAGGGAAACATATTCCAATAAAAATGAGAAAGAAGCTTACTGAGAAACTTCTTTCTGATCTGTGAGTTCATCTCACAGAGTTACAATCTCTGCCTCAAGAAGCAGTTTGCTAACACTCTTTTCGTGGAATCTGCAAAGTGATATTTGGCAGCCTATTGGGGCCCATGGTGATAAAGGAAATATCCTCACATAATAACTAAAGAGAAGCATTCTGAGAAACTGCATTGCCATGTGTGAATGCAACTCACAGAGTTACACGTTTCTCTTCAGTGATCAGTTTGTTAGCATAGTTTTCTGGAGATCTGCAATTAGATACTTCATAGCGCAATGAACATTACAGTGACAAAGGAAATATCCAGAGATGAAAACTTGAAAGAAGCTTTCATAGAAACTTCTTGGTGATGTGTGAATTCATCTCACAGAGTTACACTTATGTTTCGTGGAGCAGTCCATTAACACTGTCTTTGGGGAAACTGAGAAGGGCTTCTTTGGATCACATTGAGGCCTACGCTGATAAAGGAAATTTCATCCGTTCAAAACGTGAAAGAAGCTTTCTGAGAAACTTCTTTCTGATCTGTGAGTTCATCTCACAGAGTTACAACCTCTGCCTCAAGAAGAAGTTTGCTAACACTCTTCTCGTCTAGTCTGCAAAGTGATATTTGGGAGCCTATAGGGGCCCATGGTGATAAAGAAAATGTCCTCACATAATAACTAAAGAGAAGCTTTCTGAGAAACTGCATTACCATGTGTGAATGCAACTCACAAAGTTACACGTTTCTCTTCAGTGATCAGTTTGTTAACACAGTTTTCTGGAGATCTGCAATTAGATACTTCATAGCGCAATGAACATTACAGTGACAAAGGAAATATCCAGATGAAAACTAGAAAGAAGCTTTCTTAGAAACTTCTTGGTGATGTGTGAATTCATCTCACAGAGTTACACTTATGTTTCGTGGAGCAGTCCATTAACACTGTCTTTGGGGAAACTGAGAAGAGCTTCTTTGGATCACATTGAGGCCTACGCTGATAAAGGAAATTTCATCCGTTCAAAACGTGAAAGAAGCTTTCTGAGAAACTTCTTTCTCATCTGTGAGTTCATCTCACAGTGTTCCAATCTCTGCCTCAAGAAGCAGTTTGCTAACACTCTTTTCGTGGCATCTGCAAAGTGATATTTGGGAGCCTATAGAGGCCCATGGTGATAAAGGAAATATCCTCACATAATAACTAAAGAGAAGCTTTCTGAGAAACTGCATTACCATGTGTGAATGCAACTCACAAAGTTACACGTTTCTCTTCAGTTATCAGTTTGTTAGCACAGTTTTCTGGAAATCTGCAATTAGATACTTCATAGCGCAATGAACATTACAGTGACAAAGGAAATATCCACAGTGAAAACTAGAAGGAAGCTTTCTTAGAAACTTCTTGTTGATGTGTGAATTCATCTCACAGAGTTACACTTATGTTTCGTGGAACAGTCCATTAACACTGTCTTTGGGGAAACTGAGAAGGGCTTCTTTGGACCACATTGAGGCCTACGCTGATAAAGGAAATTTCATCCGTTCTAAACGTGAAAGAAGCTTTCTGAGAAACTTCTTTCTTATCTGTGAGTTCATCTCACAGAGTTACAACCTCTGCCTCAAGAAGAAGTTTGCTAACACTCTTCTCGTCTAATCTGCAAAGTGATATTTGGGAGCCTATAGGGGCCCATGGTGATAAAGGAAATGTCCTCACATAATAACTAAAGAGAAGCTTTCTGAGAAACTGCATTGCCATGTGTGAATGCAACTCACAGAGTTACACGTTTCTCTTCAGTGATCAGTTTGTTAGCACAGTTTTCTGGAAATCTGCAATTAGATACTTCATAGCGCAATGAACATTACAGTGACAAAGGAAATATCGACAGTGAAAACTAGAAGGAAGCTTTCTTAGAAACTTCTTGTTGATGTGTGAATTCATCTCACAGAGTTACACTTATGTTTCGTGGAACAGTATATTAACACTGTCTTTGGGGAAACTGAGAAGGGCTTCTTTGGAGCACATTGTGGCGTACGCTGAGAAAGGAAATTTCATCCATTCAAAACGTGAAAGAAGCTTTCTGAGTAACTTCTTTCTGATCTGTGAGTTCATCTCACAGTGTTCCAATCTCTGCCTCAAGAAGCAGTTTGCTAACACTCTTTTCGTGGAATCTGCAAAGTGATATTTGAGAGCCTATAGGGGCCCATGGTGATAAAGGAAATATCCTCACATAATAACTAAAGAGAAGCATTCTGAGAAACTGCATTGCCATGTGTGAATGCAACTCACAGAGTTACACGTTTCTCTTCAGTGATCAGTTTCTTAGCACAGTTTTCTGGAGATCTGCAATTAGATACTTCATAGCGCGATGAACATTACAGTGACAAAGGAACTATCCAGATGAAAACTAGAAAGTAGCTTTCTTAGAAACTTCTTGGTGATGTGTGAATCATCTCACAGAGTTACACTTATGTTTCGTGGAGCAGTCCATTAACACTGTCTTTGGGGAAACTGAGAAGGGCTTCTTTGGATCACATTGAGGCCTACGCTGATAAAGGAAATTTCATCCGTTCAAAACGTGAAAGAAGCTTTCTGAGAAACTTCTTTCTGATCTGTGAGTTCATCTCACAGAGTTACAACCTCTGCCTCAAGAAGAAGTTTGCTAACACTCTTCTCGTCTAATCTGCAAAGTGATATTTGGGAGCCTATAGGGGCCCATGGTGATAAAGGAAATGTCCTCACATAATAACTAAAGAGAAGCTTTCTGAGAAACTGCATTACCATGTGTGAATGCAACTCACAAAGTTACACGTTTCTCTTCAGTGATCAGTTTGTTAACACAGTTTTCTGGAGATCTGCAATTAGATACTTCATAGCGCAATGAACATTACAGTGACAAAGGAAATATCCAGATGAAAACTAGAAAGAAGCTTTCTTAGAAACTTCTTGGTGATGTGTGAATTCCTCTCACAGAGTTACACTTATGTTTCGTGGAGCAGTCCATTAACACTGTCTTTGGGGAAACTGAGAAGAGCTTCTTTGGATCACATTGAGGCCTACGCTGATAAAGGAAATTTCATCCGTTCAAAACGTGAAAGAAGCTTTCTGAGAAACTTCTTTCTGATCTGTGAGTTCATCTCACAGTGTTCCAATCTCTGCCTCAAGAAGCAGTTTGCTAACACTCTTTTCGTGGAATCTGCAAAGTGATATTTGGGAGCCTATAGAGGCCCATGGTGATAAAGGAAATATCCTCACATAATAACTAAAGAGAAGCTTTCTGAGAAACTGCATTACCATGTGTGAATGCAACTCACAAAGTTACACGTTTCTCTTCAGTTATCAGTTTGTTAGCACAGTTTTCTGGAAATCTGCAATTAGATACTTCATAGCGCAATGAACATTACAGTGACAAAGGAAATATCCACAGTGAAAACTAGAAGGAAGCTTTCTTAGAAACTTCTTGTTGATGTGTGAATTCATCTCACAGAGTTACACTTATGTTTCGTGGAACAGTCCATTAACACTGTCTTTGGGGAAACTGAGAAGGGCTTCTTTGGACCACATTGAGGCCTACGCTGATAAAGGAAATTTCATCCATTCTAAACGTGAAAGAAGCTTTCTGAGAAACTTCTTTCTGATCTGTGAGTTCATCTCACAGAATTACAATCTCTGCCTCAAGAAGCAGTTTGCTAACACTCTTTTCGTGGAATCTGCAAAGTGATATTTGGCAGCCTATTGGGGCCCATGGTGATAAAGGAAATATCCTCACATAATAACTAAAGAGAAGCATTCTGAGAAACTGCATTGCCATGTGTGAATGCAACTCACAGAGTTGCACGTTTCTCTTCAGTGATCAGTTTGTTAGCATAGTTTTCTGGAGATCTGCAATTAGATACTTCATAGCGCAATGAACATTACAGTGACAAAGGAAATATCCAGAGATGAAAACTAGAAAGAAGCTTTCATAGAAACTTCTTGGTGATGTGTGAATTCATCTCTCAGAGTTACACTTATGTCTCGTGGAGCAGTCCATTAACACTGTCTTTGGGGAAACTGAGAAGGGCTTCTTTGGATCACATTGAGGCCTACGCTGATAAAGGAAATTTCATCCGTTCAAAACGTGAAAGAAGCTTTCTGAGAAACTTCTTTCTGATCTGTGAGTTCATCTCACAGAGTTACAACCTCTGCCTCAAGAAGAAGTTTGCTAACACTCTTCTCGTCTAATCTGCAAAGTGATATTTGGGAGCCTATAGGGGCCCATGGTGATAAAGGAAATGTCCTCACATAATAACTAAAGAGAAGCTTTCTGAGAAACTGCATTACCATGTGTGAATGCAACTCACAAAGTTACACGTTTCTCTTCAGTGCTCAGTTTGTTAACACAGTTTTCTGGAGATCTGCAATTAGATACTTCATAGCGCAATGAACATTACAGTGACAAAGGAAATATCCAGATGAAAACTAGAAAGAAGCTTTCTTAGAAACTTCTTGGTGATGTGTGAATTCATCTCACAGAGTTACACTTATGTTTCGTGGAGCAGTCCATTAACACTGTCTTTGGGGAAACTGAGAAGAGCTTCTTTGGATCACATTGAGGCCTACGCTGATAAAGGAAATTTCATCCGTTCAAAACGTGAAAGAAGCTTTCTGAGAAACTTCTTTCTGATCTGTGAGTTCATCTCACAGAGTTACAATCTCTGCCTCAAGAAGCAGTTTGCTAACACTCTTTTCGTGGAATCTGCAAAGTGATATTTGGGAGCCTATAGGGGCCCATGGTGATAAAGGAAATATCCTCACATAATAACTAAAGAGAAGCTTTCTGAGAAACTGCATTACCATGTGTGAATGCAACTCACAAAGTTACACGTTTCTCTTCAGTGATCAGTTTGTTAGCACAGTTTTCTGGAAATCTGCAATTAGATACTTCATAGCGCAATGAACATTACAGTGACAAAGGAAATATCCAGAGATGAAAACTAGAAAGAAGCTTTCATAGAAACTTCTTGGTGATGTGTGAATTCATCTCACAGAGTTACACTTATGTTTCGTGGAGCAGTCCATTAACACTGTCTTTGGGGAAACTGAGAAGGGCTTCTTTGGATCACATTGAGGCCTACGCTGATAAAGGAAATTTCATCCGTTCAAAACGTGAAAGAAGCTTTCTGAGAAACTTCTTTCTGATCTGTGAGTTCATCTCACAGAGTTACAACCTCTGCCTCAAGAAGAAGTTTGCTAACACTCTTCTCGTCTAATCTGCAAAGTGATATTTGGGAGCCTATAGGGGCCCATGGTGATAAAGGAAATATCCTCACATAATAACTAAAGAGAAGCTTTCTGAGAAACTGCACTGCCATTTGTGAATGCAACTCACAGAGTTACGCCATTGTTTTTGCAGCCGTTTCTTAGGACTGTTTCCGTGGATTCCGAGAAGTGATATTTCAGATAGCTTTGAAGAATAGAAGGAGAAAGAAATGTCCTCCAAGAGAAAGCAGAACCAAGCTTTCTGAGAAACTGCTTTGTGATATGTGAATTTATTTCACAGTGTTCTATCACCCTTTCTCGGGGGAGTTTCCTAGCACTCATTTGAGGAATCTCAGATGTGATGTCTTGGATATCGTTGAATCGCATGCTGAATAAGGAACTATCCTCAGAGAAACCTGCAGAGACGCCTTCTCAGAAACTTCTTTGTTGTGGGTGATTTCAGCCCACAGATGTCCATCATTGTTTCCACTGAGAAACTTGCTAGGAGAGTTTTCGCAGAATCTGCAATAGGACACACGGTGGCGCTCCAAGACCACAAATAACTTCGTCTTACTAAAGAAAGAAGCTTTCTGAGAAACCGCTTTGTGATGTGTGAATTCAACTCACTAAGTTGCAGCTGTATTTCGTGGGGCCGTGGCCTAGCCCTATTTGTGTGGAATCTGAGAACAGCTATTCCCGAACCCTTTGAAAACAATGGGGCCAAGGGAAACATCTTCCAATAAAAATGAGAAAGAAGCTTACTGAGAAACTTCTTTCTGATCTGTGAGTTCATCTCACAGAGTTACAATCTCTGCCTCAAGAAGCAGTTTGCTAACACTCTTTTCGTGGAATCTGCAAAGTGATATTTGGCAGCCTATTGGGGCCCATGGTGATAAAGGAAATATCCTCACATAATAACTAAAGAGAAGCATTCTGAGAAACTGCATTGCCATGTGTGAATGCAACTCACAGAGTTACACGTTTCTCTTCAGTGATCAGTTTCTTAGCACAGTTTTCTGGAGATCTGCAATTAGATACTTCATAGCGCGATGAACATTACAGTGACAAAGGAACTATCCAGATGAAAACTAGAAAGAAGCTTTCTTAGAAACTTCTTGGTGATGTGTGAATCATCTCACAGAGTTACACTTATGTTTCGTGGAGCAGTCCATTAACACTGTCTTTGGGGAAACTGAGAAGGGCTTCTTTGGATCACATTGAGGCCTACGCTGATAAAGGAAATTTCATCCGTTCAAAACGTGAAGGAAGCTTTCTGAGAAACTTCTTTCTGATCTGTGAGTTCATCTCACAGAGTTACAACCTCTGCCTCAAGAAGAAGTTTGCTAACACTCTTCTCGTCTAATCTGCAAAGTGATATTTGGGAGCCTATAGGGGCCCATGGTGATAAAGAAAATGTCCTCACATAATAACTAAAGAGAAGCTTTCTGAGAAACTGCATTACCATGTGTGAATGCAACTCACAAAGTTACACGTTTCTCTTCAGTGATCAGTTTGTTAACACAGTTTTCTGGAGATCTGCAATTAGATACTTCATAGCGCAATGAACATTACAGTGACAAAGGAAATATCCAGATGAAAACTAGAAAGAGGCTTTCTTAGAAACTTCTTGGTGATGTGTGAATTCCTCTCACAGAGTTACACTTATGTTTCGTGGAGCAGTCCATTAACACTGTCTTTGGGGAAACTGAGAAGAGCTTCTTTGGATCACATTGAGGCCTACGCTGATAAAGGAAATTTCATCCGTTCAAAACGTGAAAGAAGCTTTCTGAGAAACTTCTTTCTGATCTGTGAGTTCATCTCACAGTGTTCCAATCTCTGCCTCAAGAAGCAGTTTGCTAACACTCTTTTCGTGGAATCTGCAAAGTGATATTTGGGAGCCTATAGAGGCCCATGGTGATAAAGGAAATATCCTCACATAATAACTAAAGAGAAGCTTTCTGAGAAACTGCATTACCATGTGTGAATGCAACTCACAAAGTTACACGTTTCTCTTCAGTTATCAGTTTGTTAGCACAGTTTTCTGGAAATCTGCAATTAGATACTTCATAACGCAATGAACATTACAGTGACAAAGGAAATATCCACAGTGAAAACTAGAAGGAAGCTTTCTTAGAAACTTCTTGTTGATGTGTGAATTCATCTCACAGAGTTACACTTATGTTTCGTGGAACAGTCCATTAACACTGTCTTTGGGGAAACTGAGAAGGGCTTCTTTGGACCACATTGAGGCCTACGCTGATAAAGGAAATTTCATCCGTTCTAAACGTGAAAGAAGCTTTCTGAGAAACTTCTTTCTTATCTGTGAGTTCATCTCACAGAGTTACAACCTCTGCCTCAAGAAGAAGTTTGCTAACACTCTTCTCGTCTAATCTGCAAAGTGATATTTGGGAGCCTATAGGGGCCCATGGTGATAAAGGAAATGTCCTCACATAATAACTAAAGAGAAGCTTTCTGAGAAACTGCATTGCCATGTGTGAATGCAACTCACAGAGTTACACGTTTCTCTTCAGTGATCAGTTTGTTAGCACAGTTTTCTGGAAATCTGCAATTAGATACTTCATAGCGCAATGAACATTACAGTGACAAAGGAAATATCGACAGTGAAAACTAGAAGGAAGCTTTCTTAGAAACTTCTTGTTGATGTGTGAATTCATCTCACAGAGTTACACTTATGTTTCGTGGAGCAGTCCATTAACACTGTCTTTGGGGAAACTGAGAAGGGCTTCTTTGGACCACATTGTGGCCTACGCTGAGAAAGGAAATTTCATCCATTCAAAACGTGAAAGAAGCTTTCTGAGTAACTTCTTTCTGATCTGTGAGTTCATCTCACAGTGTTCCAATCTCTGCCTCAAGAAGCAGTTTGCTAACACTCTTTTCGTGGAATCTGCAAAGTGATATTTGAGAGCCTATAGGGGCCCATGGTGATAAAGGAAATATCCTCACATAATAACTAAAGAGAAGCATTCTGAGAAACTGCATTGCCATGTGTGAATGCAACTCACAGAGTTACGCCATTGTTTTTTGCAGCCGTTTCTTAGGACTGTTTCCGTGGATTCCGAGAAGTGATATTTCAGATAGCTTTGAAGAATAGAAGGAAAAAGAAATATCCTCCAAGAGAAAGCAGAACCAAGCTTTCTGAGAAACTGCTTTGTGATATGTGAATTCATTTCACAGTGTTTTATCACCCTTTCTCGGGGGAGTTTCCTAGCACTCATTTGAGGAATCTCAGATGTGATGTCTTGGATATCGTTGAATCGCATGCTGAATAAGGAACTATCCTCAGAGAAACCTGCAGAGACGCCTTCTCAGAAACTTCTTTGTTGTGGGTGATTTCAGCCCACAGATGTCCATCATTGTTTCCACTGAGAAACTTGCTAGGAGAGTTTTCGCAGAATCTGCAATAGGACACACGGTGGCGCTCCAAGACCACAAATAACTTCGTCTTACTAAACAAAGAAGCTTTCTGAGAAACCGCTTTGTGATGTGTGAATTCAACTCACTAAGTTGCAGCTGTATTTCGTGGGGCCGTGGCCTAGCCCTATTTGTGTGGAATCTGAGAACAGATATTCCCGAACACTTTGAAAACAATGGGGCCAAGGGAAACATCTTCCAATAAAAATGAGAAAGAAGCTTACTGAGAAACTTCTTTATGATCTGTGAGTTCATCTCACAGAGTTACAATCTCTGCCTCAAGAAGCAGTTTGCTAACACTCTTTTCGTGGAATCTGCAAAGTGATATTTGGGAGCCTATTGGGGCCCATGGTGATAAAGGAAATATCCTCACATAATAACTAAAGAGAAGCATTCTGAGAAACTGCATTGCCATGTGTGAATGCAACTCACAGAGTTACACGTTTCTCTTCAGTGATCAGTTTCTTAGCACAGTTTTCTGGAGATCTGCAATTAGATACTTCATAGCGCGATGAACATTACAGTGACAAAGGAACTATCCAGATGAAAACTAGAAAGAAGCTTTCTTAGAAACTTCTTGGTGATGTGTGAATCATCTCACAGAGTTACACTTATGTTTCGTGGAGCAGTCCATTAACACTGTCTTTGGGGAAACTGAGAAGGGCTTCTTTGGATCACATTGAGGCCTACGCTGATAAAGGAAATTTCATCCGTTCAAAACGTGAAAGAAGCTTTCTGAGAAACTTCTTTCTGATCTGTGAGTTCATCTCACAGTGTTCCAATCTCTGCCTCAAGAAGCAGTTTGCTAACACTCTTTTCGTGGAATCTGCAAAGTGATATTTGGGAGCCTATAGGGGCCCATGGTGATAAAGGAAATGTCCTCACATAATAACTAAAGAGAAGCTTTCTGAGAAACTGCATTGCCATGTGTGAATGCAACTCACTGAGTTACACGTTTCTCTTCAGTGATCAGTTTGTTAGCACAGTTTTCTGGAAATCTGCAATTAGATACTTCATAGCGCAATGAACATTGCAGTGACAAAGGAAATATCGACAGTGAAAACTAGAAGGAAGCTTTCTTAGAAACTTCTTGTTGATGTGTGAATTCATCTCACAGAGTTACACTTATGTTTCGTGGAGCAGTCCATTAACACTGTCTTTGGGGAAACTGAGAAGGGCTTCTTTGGACCACATTGAGGCCTACGCTGAGAAAGGAAATTTCATCCGTTCAAAACGTGAAAGAAGCTTTCTGAGAAACTTCTTTCTGATCTGTGACTTCCTCTCACAGAGTTACAACCTCTGCCTCAAGAAGAAGTTTGCTAACACTCTTCTCGTCTAGTCTGCAAAGTGATATTTGGGAGCCTATAGGGGCCCATGGTGATAAAGGAAATATCCTCACATAATAACTAAAGAGAAGCTTTCGGAGAAACTGCATTACCATGTGTGAATGCAACTCACAGAGTTACACGTTTCTCTTCAGTGATCAGTTTGTTAGCATAGTTTTCTGGAGATCTGCAATTAGATACTTCATAGAGCAATGAATATTACAGTGACAAAGGAAATATCCAGAGATGAAAACTAGAAAGAAGCTTTCATAGAAACTTCTTGGTGATGTGTGAATCATCTCACAGAGTTACACTTATGTTTCGTGGAGCAGTCCATTAACACTGTCTTTGGGGAAACTGAGAAGGGCTTCTTTGGCTCACATTGAGGCCTACGCTGATAAAGGAAATTTCATCCGTTCAAAACGTGAAAGAAGCTTTCTGAGAAACTTCTTTCTGATCTGTGAGTTCATCTCACAGTGTTCCAATCTCTGCCTCAAGAAGCAGGTTGCTAACACTCTTTTCGTGGAATCAGCAAAGTGATATTTGGGAGCCTATAGGGGCCCATGGTGATAAAGGAAATGTCCTCACATAATAACTAAAGAGAAGCTTTCTGAGAAACTGCATTGCCATGTGTGAATGCAACTCACAGAGTTACACGTTTCTCTTCAGTGATCAGTTTGTTAGCACAGTTTTCTGGAAATCTGCAATTAGATACTTCATAGCGCAATGAACATTACAGTGAAAAGGAAATATCGACAGTGAAAACTAGAAGGAAGCTTTCTTAGAAACTTCTTGTTGATGTGTGAATTCATCTCACAGAGTTACACTTATGTTTCGTGGAACAGTATATTAACACTGTCTTTGGGGAAACTGAGAAGGGCTTCTTTGGACCACATTGAGGCCTACGCTGATAAAGGAAATTTCATCCGTTCAAAACGTGAAAGAAGCTTTCTGAGAAACTTCTTTCTGATCTGTGAGTTCATCTCACAGAGTTACAACCTCTGCCTCAAGAAGAAGTTTGCTAACACTCTTCTCGTCTAATCTGCAAAGTGATATTTGGGAGCCTATAGGGGCCCATGGTGATAAAGGAAATGTCCTCACATAATAACTAAAGAGAAGCTTTCTGAGAAACTGCATTACCATGTGTGAATGCAACTCACACAGTTACACGTTTCTCTTCAGTGATCAGTTTGTTAACACAGTTTTCTGGAGATCTGCAATTAGATACTTCATAGCGCAATGAACATTACAGTGACAAAGGAAATCTCCAGATGAAAACTAGAAAGAAGCTTTCTTAGAAACTTCTTGGTGATGTGTGAATTCATCTCACAGGGTTACACTTATGTTTCGTGGAGCAGTCCATTAACACTGTCTTTGGGGAAACTGAGAAGGGCTTCTTTGGACCACATTGTGGCCTACGCTGAGAAAGGAAATTTCATCCATTCAAAACGTGAAAGAAGCTTTCTGAGTAACTTCTTTCTGATCTGTGAGTTCATCTCACAGTGTTCCAATCTCTGCCTCAAGAAGCAGTTTGCTAACACTCTTTTCGTGGAATCTGCAAAGTGATATTTGGGAGCCTATAGGGGCCCATGGTGATAAAGGAAATATCCTCACATAATAACTAAAGAGAAGCATTCTGAGAAACTGCATTGCCATGTGTGAATGCAACTCACAGAGTTACGCCATTGTTTTTTGCAGCCGTTTCTTAGGACTGTTTCCGTGGATTCCGAGAAGTGATATTTCAGATAGCTTTGAAGAATAGAAGGAAAAAGAAATATCCTCCAAGAGAAAGCAGAACCAAGCTTTCTGAGAAACTGCTTTGTGATATGTGAATTCATTTCACAGTGTTCTATCACCCTTTCTCGGGGGAGTTTCCTAGCACTCATTTGAGGAATCTCAGATGTGATGTCTTGGATATCGTTGAATCGCATGCTGCATAAGGAACTATCCTCAGAGAAACCTGCAGAGACGCCTTCTCAGAAACTTCTTTGTTGTGGGTGATTTCAGCCCACAGATGTCCATCATTGTTTCCACTGAGAAACTTGCTAGGAGAGTTTTCGCAGAATCTGCAATAGGACACACGGTGGCGCTCCAAGACCACAAATAACTTCGTCTTACTAAAGAAAGAAGCTTTCTGAGAAACCGCTTTGTGATGTGTGAATTCAACTCACTAAGTTGCAGCTGTATTTCGTGGGGCCGTGGCCTAGCCCTATTTGTGTGGAATCTGAGAACAGATATTCCCGAACACTTTGAAAACAATGGGGCCAAGGTAAACATCTTCCAATAAAAATGAGAAAGAAGCTTACTGAGAAACTTCTTTCTGATCTGTGAGTTCATCTCACAGAGTTACAATCTCTGCCTCAAGAAGCAGTTTGCTAACACTCTTTTCGTGGAATCTGCAAAGTGATATTTGGGAGCCTATTGGGGCCCATGGTGATAAAGGAAATATCCTCACATAATAACTAAAGAGAAGCATTCTGAGAAACTGCATTGCCATGTGTGAATGCAACTCACAGAGTTACACGTTTCTCTTCAGTGATCAGTTTCTTAGCACAGTTTTCTGGAGATCTGCAATTAGATACTTCATAGCGCGATGAACATTACAGTGACAAAGGAAATATCCAGATGAAAACTAGAAAGAAGCTTTCTTAGAAACTTCTTGGTGATGTGTGAATCATCTCACAGAGTTACACTTATGTTTCGTGGAGCAGTCCATTAACACTGTCTTTGGGGAAACTGAGAAGGGCTTCTTTGGATCACATTGAGGCCTACGCTGATAAAGGAAATTTCATCCGTTCAAAACGTGAAAGAAGCTTTCTGAGAAACTTCTTTCTGATCTGTGACTTCCTCTCACAGAGTTACAACCTCTGCCTCAAGAAGAAGTTTGCTAACACTCTTCTCGTCTAATCTGCAAAGTGATATTTGGGAGCCTATAGGGGCCCATGGTGATAAAGAAAATGTCCTCACATAATAACTAAAGAGAAGCTTTCTGAGAAACTGCATTGCCATGTGTGAATGCAACTCACAGAGTTACACGTTTCTCTTCAGTGATCAGTTTGTTAGCACAGTTTTCTGGAAATCTGCAATTAGATACTTCATAGCGCAATGAACATTACAGTGACAAAGGAAATATCGACAGTGAAAACTAGAAGGAAGCTTTCTTAGAAACTTCTTGTTGATGTGTGAATTCATCTCACAGAGTTACACTTATGTTTCGTGGAACAGTATATTAACACTGTCTTTGGGGAAACTGAGAAGGGCTTCTTTGGACCACATTGAGGCCTACGCTGATAAAGGAAATTTCATCCGTTCAAAACGTGAAAGAAGCTTTCTGAGAAACTTCTTTCTGATCTGTGAGTTCATCTCACAGAGTTACAACCTCTGCCTCAAGAAGAAGTTTGCTAACACTCTTCTCGTCTAATCTGCAAAGTGATATTTGGGAGCCTATAGGGGCCCATGGTGATAAAGGAAATGTCCTCACATAATAACTAAAGAGAAGCTTTCTGAGAAACTGCATTACCATGTGTGAATGCAACTCACACAGATACACGTTTCTCTTCAGTGATCAGTTTGTTAACACAGTTTTCTGGAGATCTGCAATTAGATACTTCATAGCGCAATGAACATTACAGTGACAAAGGAAATCTCCAGATGAAAACTAGAAAGAAGCTTTCTTAGAAACTTCTTGGTGATGTGTGAATTCATCTCACAGGGTTACACTTATGTTTCGTGGAGCAGTCCATTAACACTGTCTTTGGGGAAACTGAGAAGGGCTTCTTTGGACCACATTGTGGCCTACGCTGAGAAAGGAAATTTCATCCATTCAAAACGTGAAAGAAGCTTTCTGAGTAACTTCTTTCTGATCTGTGAGTTCATCTCACAGTGTTCCAATCTCTGCCTCAAGAAGCAGTTTGCTAACACTCTTTTCGTGGAATCTGCAAAGTGATATTTGGGAGCCTATAGGGGCCCATGGTGATAAAGGAAATATCCTCACATAATAACTAAAGAGAAGCATTCTGAGAAACTGCATTGCCATGTGTGAATGCAACTCACAGAGTTACGCCATTGTTTTTTGCAGCCGTTTCTTAGGACTGTTTCCGTGGATTCCGAGAAGTGATATTTCAGATAGCTTTGAAGAATAGAAGGAACAAGAAATATCCTCCAAGAGAAAGCAGAACCAAGCTTTCTGAGAAACTGCTTTGTGATATGTGAATTCATTTCACAGTGTTCTATCACCCTTTCTCGGGGGAGTTTCCTAGCACTCATTTGAGGAATCTCAGATGTGATGTCTTGGATATCGTTGAATCGCATGCTGCATAAGGAACTATCCTCAGAGAAACCTGCAGAGACGCCTTCTCAGAAACTTCTTTGTTGTGGGTGATTTCAGCCCACAGATGTCCATCATTGTTTCCACTGAGAAACTTGCTAGGAGAGTTTTCGCAGAATCTGCAATAGGACACACGGTGGCGCTCCAAGACCACAAATAACTTCGTCTTACTAAAGAAAGAAGCTTTCTGAGAAACCGCTTTGTGATGTGTGAATTCAACTCACTAAGTTGCAGCTGTATTTCGTGGGGCCGTGGCCTAGCCCTATTTGTGTGGAATCTGAGAACAGATATTCCCGAACACTTTGAAAACAATGGGGCCAAGGGAAACATCTTCCAATAAAAATGAGAAAGAAGCTTACTGAGAAACTTCTTTCTGATCTGTGAGTTCATCTCACAGAGTTACAATCTCTGCCTCAAGAAGCAGTTTGCTAACACTCTTTTCGTGGAATCTGCAAAGTGATATTTGGGAGCCTATTGGGGCCCATGGTGATAAAGGAAATATCCTCACATAATAACTAAAGAGAAGCATTCTGAGAAACTGCATTGCCATGTGTGAATGCAACTCACAGAGTTACACGTTTCTCTTCAGTGATCAGTTTCTTAGCACAGTTTTCTGGAGATCTGCAATTAGATACTTCATAGCGCGATGAACATTACAGTGACAAAGGAAATATCCAGATGAAAACTAGAAAGAAGCTTTCTTAGAAACTTCTTGGTGATGTGTGAATCATCTCACAGAGTTACACTTATGTTTCGTGGAGCAGTCCATTAACACTGTCTTTGGGGAAACTGAGAAGGGCTTCTTTGGATCACATTGAGGCCTACGCTGATAAAGGAAATTTCATCCGTTCAAAACGTGAAAGAAGCTTTCTGAGAAACTTCTTTCTGATCTGTGACTTCCTCTCACAGAGTTACAACCTCTGCCTCAAGAAGAAGTTTGCTAACACTCTTCTCGTCTAATCTGCAAAGTGATATTTGGGAGCCTATAGGGGCCCATGGTGATAAAGAAAATGTCCTCACATAATAACTAAAGAGAAGCTTTCTGAGAAACTGCATTGCCATGTGTGAATGCAACTCACAGAGTTACACGTTTCTCTTCAGTGATCAGTTTGTTAGCACAGTTTTCTGGAAATCTGCAATTAGATACTTCATAGCGCAATGAACATTACAGTGACAAAGGAAATATCGACAGTGAAAACTAGAAGGAAGCTTTCTTAGAAACTTCTTGTTGATGTGTGAATTCATCTCACAGAGTTACACTTATGTTTCGTGGAACAGTATATTAACACTGTCTTTGGGGAAACTGAGAAGGGCTTCTTTGGACCACATTGAGGCCTACGCTGATAAAGGAAATTTCATCCGTTCAAAACGTGAAAGAAGCTTTCTGAGAAACTTCTTTCTGATCTGTGAGTTCATCTCACAGAGTTACAACCTCTGCCTCAAGAAGAAGTTTGCTAACACTCTTCTCGTCTAATCTGCAAAGTGATATTTGGGAGCCTATAGGGGCCCATGGTGATAAAGGAAATGTCCTCACATAATAACTAAAGAGAAGCTTTCTGAGAAACTGCATTACCATGTGTGAATGCAACTCACACAGATACACGTTTCTCTTCAGTGATCAGTTTGTTAACACAGTTTTCTGGAGATCTGCAATTAGATACTTCATAGCGCAATGAACATTACAGTGACAAAGGAAATCTCCAGATGAAAACTAGAAAGAAGCTTTCTTAGAAACTTCTTGGTGATGTGTGAATTCATCTCACAGGGTTACACTTATGTTTCGTGGAGCAGTCCATTAACACTGTCTTTGGGGAAACTGAGAAGGGCTTCTTTGGACCACATTGTGGCCTACGCTGAGAAAGGAAATTTCATCCATTCAAAACGTGAAAGAAGCTTTCTGAGTAACTTCTTTCTGATCTGTGAGTTCATCTCACAGTGTTCCAATCTCTGCCTCAAGAAGCAGTTTGCTAACACTCTTTTCGTGGAATCTGCAAAGTGATATTTGGGAGCCTATAGGGGCCCATGGTGATAAAGGAAATATCCTCACATAATAACTAAAGAGAAGCATTCTGAGAAACTGCATTGCCATGTGTGAATGCAACTCACAGAGTTACGCCATTGTTTTTTGCAGCCGTTTCTTAGGACTGTTTCCGTGGATTCCGAGAAGTGATATTTCAGATAGCTTTGAAGAATAGAAGGAACAAGAAATATCCTCCAAGAGAAAGCAGAACCAAGCTTTCTGAGAAACTGCTTTGTGATATGTGAATTCATTTCACAGTGTTCTATCACCCTTTCTCGGGGGAGTTTCCTAGCACTCATTTGAGGAATCTCAGATGTGATGTCTTGGATATCGTTGAATCGCATGCTGCATAAGGAACTATCCTCAGAGAAACCTGCAGAGACGCCTTCTCAGAAACTTCTTTGTTGTGGGTGATTTCAGCCCACAGATGTCCATCATTGTTTCCACTGAGAAACTTGCTAGGAGAGTTTTCGCAGAATCTGCAATAGGACACACGGTGGCGCTCCAAGACCACAAATAACTTCGTCTTACTAAAGAAAGAAGCTTTCTGAGAAACCGCTTTGTGATGTGTGAATTCAACTCACTAAGTTGCAGCTGTATTTCGTGGGGCCGTGGCCTAGCCCTATTTGTGTGGAATCTGAGAACAGCTATTCCCGAACCCTTTGAAAACAATGGGGCCAAGGGAAACATCTTCCAATAAAAATGAGAAAGAAGCTTACTGAGAAACTTCTTTCTGATCTGTGAGTTCCTCTCACAGAGTTACAACCTCTGCCTCAAGAAGAAGTTTGCTAACACTCTTCTCGTCTAATCTGCAAAGTGATATTTGGGAGCCTATAGGGGCCCATGGTGATAAAGAAAATGTCCTCACATAATAACTAAAGAGAAGCTTTCTGAGAAACTGCATTGCCATGTGTGAATGCAACTCACAGAGTTACACGTTTCTCTTCAGTGATCAGTTTGTTAGCACAGTTTTCTGGAAATCTGCAATTAGATACTTCATAGCGCAATGAACATTACAGTGACAAAGGAAATATCGACAGTGAAAACTAGAAGGAAGCTTTCTTAGAAACTTCTTGTTGATGTGTGAATTCATCTCACAGAGTTACACTTATGTTTCGTGGAACAGTCCTATTAACACTGTCTTTGGGGAAACTGAGAAGGGCTTCTTTGGACCACATTGAGGCCTACGCTGATAAAGGAAATTTCATCCGTTCAAAACGTGAAAGAAGCTTTCTGAGAAACTTCTTTCTGATCTGTGAGTTCATCTCACAGAGTTACAACCTCTGCCTCAAGAAGAAGTTTGCTAACACTCTTCTCGTCTAATCTGCAAAGTGATATTTGGGAGCCTATAGGGGCCCATGGTGATAAAGGAAATGTCCTCACATAATAACTAAAGAGAAGCTTTCTGAGAAACTGCATTACCATGTGTGAATGCAACTCACACAGATACACATTTCTCTTCAGTGATCAGTTTGTTAACACAGTTTTCTGGAGATCTGCAATTAGATACTTCATAGCGCAATGAACATTACAGTGACAAAGGAAATCTCCAGATGAAAACTAGAAAGAAGCTTTCTTAGAAACTTCTTGGTGATGTGTGAATTCATCTCACAGGGTTACACTTATGTTTCGTGGAGCAGTCCATTAACACTGTCTTTGGGGAAACTGAGAAGGGCTTCTTTGGACCACATTGTGGCCTACGCTGAGAAAGGAAATTTCATCCATTCAAAACGTGAAAGAAGCTTTCTGAGTAACTTCTTTCTGATCTGTGAGTTCATCTCACAGTGTTCCAATCTCTGCCTCAAGAAGCAGTTTGCTAACACTCTTTTCGTGGAATCTGCAAAGTGATATTTGGGAGCCTATAGGGGCCCATGGTGATAAAGGAAATATCCTCACATAATAACTAAAGAGAAGCATTCTGAGAAACTGCATTGCCATGTGTGAATGCAACTCACAGAGTTACGCCATTGTTTTTTGCAGCCGTTTCTTAGGACTGTTTCCGTGGATTCCGAGAAGTGATATTTCAGATAGCTTTGAAGAATAGAAGGAACAAGAAATATCCTCCAAGAGAAAGCAGAACCAAGCTTTCTGAGAAACTGCTTTGTGATATGTGAATTCATTTCACAGTGTTCTATCACCCTTTCTCGGGGGAGTTTCCTAGCACTCATTTGAGGAATCTCAGATGTGATGTCTTGGATATCGTTGAATCGCATGCTGCATAAGGAACTATCCTCAGAGAAACCTGCAGAGACGCCTTCTCAGAAACTTCTTTGTTGTGGGTGATTTCAGCCCACAGATGTCCATCATTGTTTCCACTGAGAAACTTGCTAGGAGAGTTTTCGCAGAATCTGCAATAGGACACACGGTGGCGCTCCAAGACCACAAATAACTTCGTCTTACTAAAGAAAGAAGCTTTCTGAGAAACCGCTTTGTGATGTGTGAATTCAACTCACTAAGTTGCAGCTGTATTTCGTGGGGCCGTGGCCTAGCCCTATTTGTGTGGAATCTGAGAACAGCTATTCCCGAACCCTTTGAAAACAATGGGGCCAAGGGAAACATCTTCCAATAAAAATGAGAAAGAAGCTTACTGAGAAACTTCTTTCTGATCTGTGAGTTCATCTCACAGAGTTACAATCTCTGCCTCAAGAAGCAGTTTGCTAACACTCTTTTCGTGGAATCTGCAAAGTGATATTTGGGAGCCTATTGGGGCCCATGGTGATAAAGGAAATATCCTCACATAATAACTAAAGAGAAGCATTCTGAGAAACTGCATTGCCATGTGTGAATGCAACTCACAGAGTTACACGTTTCTCTTCAGTGATCAGTTTCTTAGCACAGTTTTCTGGAGATCTGCAATTAGATACTTCATAGCGCGATGAACATTACAGTGACAAAGGAAATATCCAGATGAAAACTAGAAAGAAGCTTTCTTAGAAACTTCTTGGTGATGTGTGAATCATCTCACAGAGTTACACTTATGTTTCGTGGAGCAGTCCATTAACACTGTCTTTGGGGAAACTGAGAAGGGCTTCTTTGGATCACATTGAGGCCTACGCTGATAAAGGAAATTTCATCCGTTCAAAACGTGAAAGAAGCTTTCTGAGAAACTTCTTTCTGATCTGTGACTTCCTCTCACAGAGTTACAACCTCTGCCTCAAGAAGAAGTTTGCTAACACTCTTCTCGTCTAATCTGCAAAGTGATATTTGGGAGCCTATAGGGGCCCATGGTGATAAAGAAAATGTCCTCACATAATAACTAAAGAGAAGCTTTCTGAGAAACTGCATTGCCATGTGTGAATGCAACTCACAGAGTTACACGTTTCTCTTCAGTGATCAGTTTGTTAGCACAGTTTTCTGGAAATCTGCAATTAGATACTTCATAGCGCAATGAACATTACAGTGACAAAGGAAATATCGACAGTGAAAACTAGAAGGAAGCTTTCTTAGAAACTTCTTGTTGATGTGTGAATTCATCTCACAGAGTTACACTTATGTTTCGTGGAACAGTCCATTAACGCTGTCTTTGGGGAAACTGAGAAGGGCTTCTTTGGACCACATTGAGGCCTACGCTGATAAAGGAAATTTCATCCGTTCAAAACGTGAAAGAAGCTTTCTGAGAAACTTCTTTCTGATCTGTGAGTTCATCTCACAGAGTTACAACCTCTGCCTCAAGAAGAAGTTTGCTAACACTCTTCTCGTCTAATCTGCAAAGTGATATTTGGGAGCCTATAGGGGCCCATGGTGATAAAGGAAATGTCCTCACATAATAACTAAAGAGAAGCTTTCTGAGAAACTGCATTACCATGTGTGAATGCAACTCACACAGATACACATTTCTCTTCAGTGATCAGTTTGTTAACACAGTTTTCTGGAGATCTGCAATTAGATACTTCATAGCGCAATGAACATTACAGTGACAAAGGAAATCTCCAGATGAAAACTAGAAAGAAGCTTTCTTAGAAACTTCTTGGTGATGTGTGAATTCATCTCACAGGGTTACACTTATGTTTCGTGGAGCAGTCCATTAACACTGTCTTTGGGGAAACTGAGAAGGGCTTCTTTGGACCACATTGTGGCCTACGCTGAGAAAGGAAATTTCATCCATTCAAAACGTGAAAGAAGCTTTCTGAGTAACTTCTTTCTGATCTGTGAGTTCATCTCACAGTGTTCCAATCTCTGCCTCAAGAAGCAGTTTGCTAACACTCTTTTCGTGGAATCTGCAAAGTGATATTTGGGAGCCTATAGGGGCCCATGGTGATAAAGGAAATATCCTCACATAATAACTAAAGAGAAGCATTCTGAGAAACTGCATTGCCATGTGTGAATGCAACTCACAGAGTTACGCCATTGTTTTTTGCAGCCGTTTCTTAGGACTGTTTCCGTGGATTCCGAGAAGTGATATTTCAGATAGCTTTGAAGAATAGAAGGAACAAGAAATATCCTCCAAGAGAAAGCAGAACCAAGCTTTCTGAGAAACTGCTTTGTGATATGTGAATTCATTTCACAGTGTTCTATCACCCTTTCTCGGGGGAGTTTCCTAGCACTCATTTGAGGAATCTCAGATGTGATGTCTTGGATATCGTTGAATCGCATGCTGCATAAGGAACTATCCTCAGAGAAACCTGCAGAGACGCCTTCTCAGAAACTTCTTTGTTGTGGGTGATTTCAGCCCACAGATGTCCATCATTGTTTCCACTGAGAAACTTGCTAGGAGAGTTTTCGCAGAATCTGCAATAGGACACACGGTGGCGCTCCAAGACCACAAATAACTTCGTCTTACTAAAGAAAGAAGCTTTCTGAGAAACCGCTTTGTGATGTGTGAATTCAACTCACTAAGTTGCAGCTGTATTTCGTGGGGCCGTGGCCTAGCCCTATTTGTGTGGAATCTGAGAACAGCTATTCCCGAACCCTTTGAAAACAATGGGGCCAAGGGAAACATCTTCCAATAAAAATGAGAAAGAAGCTTACTGAGAAACTTCTTTCTGATCTGTGAGTTCATCTCACAGAGTTACAATCTCTGCCTCAAGAAGCAGTTTGCTAACACTCTTTTCGTGGAATCTGCAAAGTGATATTTGGGAGCCTATTGGGGCCCATGGTGATAAAGGAAATATCCTCACATAATAACTAAAGAGAAGCATTCTGAGAAACTGCATTGCCATGTGTGAATGCAACTCACAGAGTTACACGTTTCTCTTCAGTGATCAGTTTCTTAGCACAGTTTTCTGGAGATCTGCAATTAGATACTTCATAGCGCGATGAACATTACAGTGACAAAGGAAATATCCAGATGAAAACTAGAAAGAAGCTTTCTTAGAAACTTCTTGGTGATGTGTGAATCATCTCACAGAGTTACACTTATGTTTCGTGGAGCAGTCCATTAACACTGTCTTTGGGGAAACTGAGAAGGGCTTCTTTGGATCACATTGAGGCCTACGCTGATAAAGGAAATTTCATCCGTTCAAAACGTGAAAGAAGCTTTCTGAGAAACTTCTTTCTGATCTGTGACTTCCTCTCACAGAGTTACAACCTCTGCCTCAAGAAGAAGTTTGCTAACACTCTTCTCGTCTAATCTGCAAAGTGATATTTGGGAGCCTATAGGGGCCCATGGTGATAAAGAAAATGTCCTCACATAATAACTAAAGAGAAGCTTTCTGAGAAACTGCATTGCCATGTGTGAATGCAACTCACAGAGTTACACGTTTCTCTTCAGTGATCAGTTTGTTAGCACAGTTTTCTGGAAATCTGCAATTAGATACTTCATAGCGCAATGAACATTACAGTGACAAAGGAAATATCGACAGTGAAAACTAGAAGGAAGCTTTCTTAGAAACTTCTTGTTGATGTGTGAATTCATCTCACAGAGTTACACTTATGTTTCGTGGAACAGTATATTAACACTGTCTTTGGGGAAACTGAGAAGGGCTTCTTTGGACCACATTGAGGCCTACGCTGATAAAGGAAATTTCATCCGTTCAAAACGTGAAAGAAGCTTTCTGAGAAACTTCTTTCTTATCTGTGAGTTCATCTCACAGAGTTACAACCTCTGCCTCAAGAAGAAGTTTGCTAACACTCTTCTCGTCTAATCTGCAAAGTGATATTTGGGAGCCTATAGGGGCCCATGGTGATAAAGGAAATGTCCTCACATAATAACTAAAGAGAAGCTTTCTGAGAAACTGCATTACCATGTGTGAATGCAACTCACACAGATACACGTTTCTCTTCAGTGATCAGTTTGTTAACACAGTTTTCTGGAGATCTGCAATTAGATACTTCATAGCGCAATGAACATTACAGTGACAAAGGAAATCTCCAGATGAAAACTAGAAAGAAGCTTTCTTAGAAACTTCTTGGTGATGTGTGAATTCATCTCACAGGGTTACACTTATGTTTCGTGGAGCAGTCCATTAACACTGTCTTTGGGGAAACTGAGAAGGGCTTCTTTGGACCACATTGTGGCCTACGCTGAGAAAGGAAATTTCATCCATTCAAAACGTGAAAGAAGCTTTCTGAGTAACTTCTTTCTGATCTGTGAGTTCATCTCACAGTGTTCCAATCTCTGCCTCAAGAAGCAGTTTGCTAACATTCTTTTCGTGGAATCTGCAAAGTGATATTTGGGAGCCTATAGGGGCCCATGGTGATAAAGGAAATATCCTCACATAATAACTAAAGAGAAGCTTTCTGAGAAACTGCATTACCATGTGTGAATGCAACTCACAAAGTTACACGTTTCTCTTCAGTTATCAGTTTGTTAGCACATTTTTCTGGAAATCTGCAATTAGATACTTCATAGCGCAATGAACATTACAGTGACAAAGGAAATATCCACAGTGAAAACTAGAAGGAAGCTTTCTTAGAAACTTCTTGTTGATGTGTGAATTCATCTCACAGAGTTACACTTATGTTTCGTGGAACAGTCCATTAACACTGTCTTTGGGGAAACTGAGAAGGGCTTCTTTGGACCACATTGAGGCCTACGCTGATAAAGGAAATTTCATCCGTTCAAAACGTGAAAGAAGCTTTCTGAGAAACTTCTTTCTGATCTGTGAGTTCATCTCACAGAGTTACAATCTCTGCCTCAAGAAGCAGTTTGCTAACACTCTTTTCGTGGAATCTGCAAAGTGATATTTGGCAGCCTATTGGGGCCCATGGTGATAAAGGAAATATCCTCACATAATAACTAAAGAGAAGCTTTCTGAGAAACTGCACTGCCATGTGTGAATGCAACTCACAGAGTTACGCCATTGTTTTTGCAGCCGTTTCTTAGGACTGTTTCCGTGGATTCCGAGAAGTGATATTTCAGATAGCTTTGAAGAATAGAAGGAGAAAGAAATGTCCTCCAAGAGAAAGCAGAACCAAGCTTTCTGAGAAACTGCTTTGTGATATGTGAATTTATTTCACAGTGTTCTATCACCCTTTCTCGGGGGAGTTTCCTAGCACTCATTTGAGGAATCTCAGATGTGATGTCTTGGATATCGTTGAATCGCATGCTGAATAAGGAACTATCCTCAGAGAATCCTGCAGAGACGCCTTCTCAGAAACTTCTTTGTTGTGGGTGATTTCAGCCCACAGATGTCCATCATTGTTTCCACTGAGAAACTTGCTAGGAGAGTTTTCGCAGAATCTGCAATAGGACACACGGTGGCGCTCCAAGACCACAAATAACTTCGTCTTACTAAAGAAAGAAGCTTTCTGAGAAACCGCTTTGTGATGTGTGAATTCAACTCACTAAGTTGCAGCTGTATTTCGTGGGGCCGTGGCCTAGCCCTATTTGTGTGGAATCTGAGAACAGCTATTCCCGAACCCTTTGAAAACAATGGGGCCAAGGGAAACATCTTCCAATAAAAATGAGAAAGAAGCTTACTGAGAAACTTCTTTCTGATCTGTGAGTTCATCTCACAGAGTTACAATCTCTGCCTCAAGAAGCAGTTTGCTAACACTCTTTTCGTGGAATCTGCAAAGTGATATTTGGCAGCCTATTGGGGCCCATGGTGATAAAGGAAATATCCTCACATAATAACTAAAGAGAAGCATTCTGAGAAACTGCATTGCCATGTGTGAATGCAACTCACAGAGTTTCACGTTTCTCTTCAGTGATCAGTTTGTTAGCATAGTTTTCTGGAGATCTGCAATTAGATACTTCATAGCGCAATGAACATTACAGTGACAAAGGAAATATCCAGAGATGAAAACTTGAAAGAAGCTTTCATAGAAACTTCTTGGTGATGTGTGAATTCATCTCACAGAGTTACACTTATGTTTCGTGGAGCAGTCCATTAACACTGTCTTTGGGGAAACTGAGAAGGGCTTCTTTGGATCACATTGAGGCCTACGCTGATAAAGGAAATTTCATCCGTTCAAAACGTGAAAGAAGCTTTCTGAGAAACTTCTTTCTGATCTGTGAGTTCATCTCACAGAGTTACAACCTCTGCCTCAAGAAGAAGTTTGCTAACACTCTTCTCGTCTAATCTGCAAAGTGATATTTGGGAGCCTATAGGGGCCCATGGTGATAAAGAAAATGTCCTCACATAATAACTAAAGAGAAGCTTTCTGAGAAACTGCATTACCATGTGTGAATGCAACTCACAAAGTTACACGTTTCTCTTCAGTGATCAGTTTGTTAACACAGTTTTCTGGAGATCTGCAATTAGATACTTCATAGCGCAATGAACATTACAGTGACAAAGGAAATATCCAGATGAAAACTAGAAAGAGGCTTTCTTAGAAACTTCTTGGTGATGTGTGAATTCCTCTCACAGAGTTACACTTATGTTTCGTGGAGCAGTCCATTAACACTGTCTTTGGGGAAACTGAGAAGAGCTTCTTTGGATCACATTGAGGCCTACGCTGATAAAGGAAATTTCATCCGTTCAAAACGTGAAAGAAGCTTTCTGAGAAACTTCTTTCTGATCTGTGAGTTCATCTCACAGTGTTCCAATCTCTGCCTCAAGAAGCAGTTTGCTAACACTCTTTTCGTGGAATCTGCAAAGTGATATTTGGGAGCCTATAGAGGCCCATGGTGATAAAGGAAATATCCTCACATAATAACTAAAGAGAAGCTTTCTGAGAAACTGCATTACCATGTGTGAATGCAACTCACAAAGTTACACGTTTCTCTTCAGTTATCAGTTTGTTAGCACAGTTTTCTGGAAATCTGCAATTAGATACTTCATAGCGCAATGAACATTACAGTGACAAAGGAAATATCCACAGTGAAAACTAGAAGGAAGCTTTCTTAGAAACTTCTTGTTGATGTGTGAATTCATCTCACAGAGTTACACTTATGTTTCGTGGAACAGTCCATTAACACTGTCTTTGGGGAAACTGAGAAGGGCTTCTTTGGACCACATTGAGGCCTACGCTGATAAAGGAAATTTCATCCGTTCTAAACGTGAAAGAAGCTTTCTGAGAAACTTCTTTCTGATCTGTGAGTTCATCTCACAGAGTTACAACCTCTGCCTCAAGAAGAAGTTTGCTAACACTCTTCTCGTCTAATCTGCAAAGTGATATTTGGGAGCCTATAGGGGCCCATGGTGATAAAGGAAATGTCCTCACATAATAACTAAAGAGAAGCTTTCTGAGAAACTGCATTACCATGTGTGAATGCAACTCACACAGTTACACGTTTCTCTTCAGTGATCAGTTTGTTAACACAGTTTTCTGGAGATCTGCAATTAGATACTTCATAGCGCAATGAACATTACAGTGACAAAGGAAATCTCCAGATGAAAACTAGAAAGAAGCTTTCTTAGAAACTTCTTGGTGATGTGTGAATTCATCTCACAGGGTTACACTTATGTTTCGTGGAGCAGTCCATTAACACTGTCTTTGGGGAAACTGAGAAGGGCTTCTTTGGACCACATTGTGGCCTACGCTGAGAAAGGAAATTTCATCCATTCAAAACGTGAAAGAAGCTTTCTGAGTAACTTCTTTCTGATCTGTGAGTTCATCTCACAGTGTTCCAATCTCTGCCTCAAGAAGCAGTTTGCTAACACTCTTTTCGTGGAATCTGCAAAGTGATATTTGAGAGCCTATAGGGGCCCATGGTGATAAAGGAAATATCCTCACATAATAACTAAAGAGAAGCATTCTGAGAAACTGCATTGCCATGTGTGAATGCAACTCACAGAGTTACACGTTTCTCTTCAGTGATCAGTTTGTTAGCATAGTTTTCTGGAGATCTGCAATTAGATACTTCATAGCGCAATGAACATTACAGTGACAAAGGAAATATCCAGAGATGAAAACTAGAAAGAAGCTTTCATAGAAACTTCTTGGTGATGTGTGAATTCATCTCACAGAGTTACACTTATGTTTCGTGGAGCAGTCCATTAACACTGTCTTTGGGGAAACTGAGAAGGGCTTCTTTGGATCACATTGAGGCCTACGCTGATAAAGGAAATTTCATCCGTTCAAAACGTGAAAGAAGCTTTCTGAGAAACTTCTTTCTGATCTGTGAGTTCATCTCACAGAGTTACAACCTCTGCCTCAAGAAGAAGTTTGCTAACACTCTTCTCGTCTAATCTGCAAAGTGATATTTGGGAGCCTATAGGGGCCCATGGTGATAAAGGAAATATCCTCACATAATAACTAAAGAGAAGCTTTCTGAGAAACTGCATTGCCATGTGTGAATGCAACTCACAGAGTTACGCCATTGTTTTTGCAGCCGTTTCTTAGGACTGTTTCCGTGGATTCCGAGAAGTGATATTTCAGATAGCTTTGAAGAATAGAAGGAGAAAGAAATGTCCTCCAAGAGAAAGCAGAACCAAGCTTTCTGAGAAACTGCTTTGTGATATGTGAATTTATTTCACAGTGTTCTATCACCCTTTCTCGGGGTGTTTCCTAGCACTCATTTGAGGAATCTCAGATGTGATGTCTTGGATATCGTTTAATCGCATGCTGAATAAGGAACTATCCTCAGAGAAACCTGCAGAGACGCCTTCTCAGAAACTTCTTTGTTGTGGGTGATTTCAGCCCACAGATGTCCATCATTGTTTCCACTGAGAAACTTGCTAGGAGAGTTTTCGCAGAATCTGCAATAGGACACACGGTGGCGCTCCAAGACCACAAATAACTTCGTCTTACTAAAGAAAGAAGCTTTCTGAGAAACCGCTTTGTGATGTGTGAATTCAACTCACTAAGTTGCAGCTGTATTTCGTGGGGCCGTGGCCTAGCCCTATTTGTGTGGAATCTGAGAACAGCTATTCCCGAACCCTTTGAAAACAATGGGGCCAAGGGAAACATCTTCCAATAAAAATGAGAAAGAAGCTTACTGAGAAACTTCTTTCTGATCTGTGAGTTCATCTCACAGAGTTACAATCTCTGCCTCAAGAAGCAGTTTGCTAACACTCTTTTCGTGGAATCTGCAAAGTGATATTTGGGAGCCTATAGGGGCCCATGGTGATAAAGGAAATATCCTCACATAATAACTAAAGAGAAGCTTTCTGAGAAACTGCATTACCATGTGTGAATGCAACTCACAAAGTTACACGTTTCTCTTCAGTTATCAGTTTGTTAGCACATTTTTCTGGAAATCTGCAATTAGATACTTCATAGCGCAATGAACATTACAGTGACAAAGGAAATATTCACAGTGAAAACTAGAAGGAAGCTTTCTTAGAAACTTCTTGTTGATGTGTGAATTCATCTCACAGAGTTACACTTATGTTTCGTGGAACAGTCCATTAACACTGTCTTTGGGGAAACTGAGAAGGGCTTCTTTGGACCACATTGAGGCCTACGCTGATAAAGGAAATTTCATCCGTTCAAAACGTGAAAGAAGCTTTCTGAGTAACTTCTTTCTGATCTGTGAGTTCATCTCACAGTGTTCCAATCTCTGCCTCAAGAAGCAGTTTGCTAACACTCTTTTCGTGGAATCTGCAAAGTGATATTTGGGAGCCTATAGGGGCCCATGGTGATAAAGGAAATATCCTCACATAATAACTAAAGAGAAGCTTTCTGAGAAACTGCATTGCCATGTGTGAATGCAACTCACAGAGTTACGCCATTGTTTTTTGCAGCCGTTTCTTAGGACTGTTTCCGTGGATTCCGAGAAGTGATATTTCAGATAGCTTTGAAGAACAGAAGGAAAAAGAAATATCCTCCAAGAGAAAGCAGAACCAAGCTTTCTGAGAAACTGCTTTGTGATATGTGAATTCATTTCACAGTGTTCTATCACCCTTTCTCGGGGGAGTTTCCTAGCACTCATTTGAGGAATCTCAGATGTGATGTCTTGGATATCGTTGAATCGCATGCTGAATAAGGAACTATCCTCAGAGAAACCTGCAGAGACGCCTTCTCAGAAACTTCTTTGTTGTGGGTGATTTCAGCCCACAGATGTCCATCATTGTTTCCACTGAGAAACTTGCTAGGAGAGTTTTCGCAGAATCTGCAATAGGACACACGGTGGCGCTCCAAGACCACAAATAACTTCGTCTTACTAAAGAAAGCAGCTTTCTGAGAAACCGCTTTGTGATGTGTGAATTCAACTCACTAAGTTGCAGCTGTATTTCGTGGGGCCGTGGCCTAGCCCTATTTGTGTGGAATCTGAGAACAGATATTCCCGAACCCTTTGAAAACAATGGGGCCAAGGGAAACATCTTCCAATAAAAATGAGAAAGAATCTTACTGAGAAACTTCTTTCTGATCTGTGAGTTCATCTCACAGAGTTACAATCTCTGCCTCAAGAAGCAGTTTGCTAACACTCTTTTCGTGGAATCTGCAAAGTGATATTTGGGAGCCTATTGGGGCCCATGGTGATAAAGGAAATATCCTCACATAATAACTAAAGAGAAGCTTTCTGAGAAACTGCATTGCCATGTGTGAATGCAACTCACAGAGTTACACGTTTCTCTTCATTGATCAGTTTCTTAGCACAGTTTTCTGGAGATCTGCAGTTAGATACTTCATAGCGCGATGAACATTACAGTGACAAAGGAAATATCCAGATGAAAACTAGAAAGAAGCTTTCTTAGAAACTTCTTGGTGATGTGTGAATCATCTCACAGAGTTACACTTATGTTTCGTGGAGCAGTCCATTAACACTGTCTTTGGGGAAACTGAGAAGGGCTTCTTTGGATCACATTGAGGCCGACGCTGATAAAGGAAATTTCATCCGTTCAAAACGTGAAAGAAGCTTTCTGAGAAACTTCTTTCTGCTCTGTGAGTTCATCTCACAGAGTTACAACCTCTGCCTCAAGAAGAAGTTTGCTAACACTCTTCTCGTCTAATCTGCAAAGTGATATTTGGGAGCCTATAGGGGCCCATGGTGATAAAGGAAATGTCCTCACATAATAACTAAAGAGAAGCTTTCTGAGAAACTGCACTGCCATGTGTGAATGCAACTCACAGAGTTACACGTTTCTCTTCAGTGATCAGTTTGTTAGCACAGTTTTCTGGAGATCTGCAATTAGATACTTCATAGCGCAATGAACATTACAGTGACAAAGGAAATATCCAGAGATGAATACTAGAAAGAAGCTTTCATAGAAACTTCTTGGTGATGTGTGAATTCTTCTCACAGAGTTACACTTATGTTTCGTGGAACAGTCCATTAACACTGTCTTTGGGGAAACTGAGAAGGGCTTCTTTGGACCACATTGAGGCCTACGCTGATAAAGGAAATTTCATCCGTTCAAAACGTGAAAGAAGCTTTCTGAGAAACTTCTTTCTGATCTGTGAGTTCATCTCACAGAGTTACAACCTCTGCCTCAAGAAGAAGTTTGCTAACACTCTTTTCGTGGAATCTGCAAAGTGATATTTGGGAGCCTATAGGGGCCCATGGTGATAAAGGAAATATCCTCACATAATAACTAAAGAGAAGCTTTCTGAGAAACTGCATTGCCATGTGTGAATGCAACTCACAGAGTTACGCCATTGTTTTTTGCAGCCGTTTCTTAGGACTGTTTCCGTGGATTCCGAGAAGTGATATTTCAGATAGCTTTGAAGAATAGAAGGAAAAAGAAATATCCTCCAAGAGAAAGCAGAACCAAGCTTTCTGAGAAACTGCTTTGTGATATGTGAATTCATTTCACAGTGTTCTATCACCCTTTCTCGGGGGAGTTTCCTAGCACTCATATGAGGAATCTCAGATGTGATGTCTTGGATATCGTTGAATCGCATGCTGAATAAGGAACTATCCTCAGAGAAACCTGCAGAGAAGCCTTCTCAGAAACTTCTTTGTTGTGGGTGATTTCAGCCCACAGATGTCCATCATTGTTTCCACTGAGAAACTTGCTAGGAGAGTTTTCGCAGAATCTGCAATAGGACACACGGTGGCGCTCCAAGACCACAAATAACTTCGTCTTACTAAAGAAAGCAGCTTTCTGAGAAACCGCTTTGTGATGTGTGAATTCAACTCACTAAGTTGCAGCTGTATTTCGTGGGGCCGTGGCCTAGCCCTATTTGTGTGGAATCTGAGAACAGATATTCCCGAACCCTTTGAAAACAATGGGGCCAAGGGAAACATCTTCCAATAAAAATGAGAAAGAAGCTTACTGAGAAACTTCTTTCTGATCTGTGAGTTCATCTCACAGAGTTACAATCTCTGCCTCAAGAAGCAGTTTGCTAACACTCTTTTCGTGGAATCTGCAAAGTGATATTTGGGAGCCTATTGGGGCCCATGGTGATAAAGGAAATATCCTCACATAATAACTAAAGAGAAGCTTTCTGAGAAACTGCATTACCATGTGTGAATGCAACTCACAGAGTTACACGTTTCTCTTCAGTGATCAGTTTGTTAGCACAGTTTTCTGGAAATCTGCAATTAGATACTTCATAGCGCAATGAACATTACAGTGACAAAGGAAATATCCAGATGAAAACTAGAAAGAAGCTTTCTTAGAAACTTCTTGGTGATGTGTGAATTCATCTCACAGGGTTACACTTATGTTTCGTGGAGCAATCCATTAACACTGTCTTTGGGGAAACTGAGAAGGGCTTCTTTGGACCACATTGAGGCCTACGCTGAGAAAGGAAATTTCATCCGTTCAAAACGTGAAAGAAGCTTTCTGAGTAACTTCTTTCTGATCTGTGAGTTCATCTCACAGTGTTCCAATCTCTGCCTCAAGAAGCAGTTTGCTAACACTCTTTTCGTGGAATCTGCAAAGTGATATTTGGGAGCCTATAGGGGCCCATGGTGATAAAGGAAATATCCTCACATAATAACTAAAGAGAAGCTTTCTGAGAAACTGCATTGCCATGTGTGAATGCAACTCACAGAGTTACGCCATTGTTTTTTGCAGCCGTTTCTTAGGACTGTTTCCGTGGATTCCGAGAAGTGATATTTCAGATAGCTTTGAAGAATAGAAGGAAAAAGAAATATCCTCCAAGAGAAAGCAGAACCAAGCTTTCTGAGAAACTGCTTTGTGATATGTGAATTCATTTCACAGTGTTCTATCACCCTTTCTCGGGGGAGTTTCCTAGCACTCATTTGAGGAATCTCAGATGTGATGTCTTGGATATCGTTGAATCGCATGCTGAATAAGGAACTATCCTCAGAGAAACCTGCAGAGACGCCTTCTCAGAAACTTCTTTGTTGTGGGTGATTTCAGCCCACAGATGTCCATCATTGTTTCCACTGAGAAACTTGCTAGGAGAGTTTTCGCAGAATCTGCAATAGGACACACGGTGGCGCTCCAAGACCACAAATAACTTCGTCTTACTAAATAAAGAAGCTTTCTGAGAAACCGCTTTGTGATGTGTGAATTCAACTCACTAAGTTGCAGCTGTATTTCGTGGGGCCGTGGCCTAGCCCTATTTGTGTGGAATCTGAGAACAGATATTCCCGAACCCTTTGAAAACAATGGGGCCAAGGGAAACATCTTCCAATAAAAATGAGAAAGAAGCTTACTGAGAAACTTCTTTCTGATCTGTGAGTTCATCTCACAGAGTTACAATCTCTGCCTCAAGAAGCAGTTTGCTAACACTCTTTTCGTGGAATCTGCAAAGTGATATTTGGGAGCCTATTGGGGCCCATGGTGATAAAGGAAATATCCTCACATAATAACTAAAGAGAAGCTTTCTGAGAAACTGCATTGCCATGTGTGAATGCAACTCACAGAGTTACACGTTTCTCTTCAGTGATCAGTTTCTTAGCACAGTTTTCTGGAGATCTGCAGTTAGATACTTCATAGCGCGATGAACATTACAGTGACAAAGGAAATATCCAGATGAAAACTAGAAAGAAGCTTTCTTAGAAACTTCTTGGTGATGTGTGAATCATCTCACAGAGTTACACTTATGTTTCGTGGAGCAGTCCATTAACACTGTCTTTGGGGAAACTGAGAAGGGCTTCTTTGGATCACATTGAGGCCGACGCTGATAAAGGAAATTTCATCCGTTCAAAACGTGAAAGAAGCTTTCTGAGAAACTTCTTTCTGCTCTGTGAGTTCATCTCACAGAGTTACAACCTCTGCCTCAAGAAGAAGTTTGCTAACACTCTTCTCGTCTAATCTGCAAAGTGATATTTGGGAGCCTATAGGGGCCCATGGTGATAAAGGAAATGTCCTCACATAATAACTAAAGAGAAGCTTTCTGAGAAACTGCATTACCATGTGTGAATGCAACTCACAAAGTTACACGTTTCTCTTCAGTGATCAGTTTGTTAACACAGTTTTCTGGAGATCTGCAATTAGATACTTCATAGCGCAATGAACATTCCAGTGACAAAGGAAATATCCACAGTGAAAACTAGAAGGAAGCTTTCTTAGAAACTTCTTGTTGATGTGTGAATTCATCTCACAGAGTTACACTTATGTTTCGTGGAACAGTCCATTAACACTGTCTTTGGGGAAACTGAGAAGGGCTTCTTTGGACCACATTGAGGCCTACGCTGATAAAGGAAATTTCATCCGTTCTAAACGTGAAAGAAGCTTTCTGAGAAACTTCTTTCTGATCTGTGAGTTCATCTCACAGAGTTACAACCTCTACCTCAAGAAGAAGTTTGCTAACACTCTTCTCGTCTAATCTGCAAAGTGATATTTGGGAGCCTATTGGGGCCCATGGTGATAAAGGAAATGTCCTCACATAATAACTAAAGAGAAGCTTTCTGAGAAACTGCATTGCCATGTGTGAATGCAACTCACAGAGTTACACGTTTCTCTTCAGTGATCAGTTTGTTAGCATAGTTTTCTGGAGATCTGCAATTAGATACTTCATAGAGCAATGAATATTACAGTGACAAAGGAAATATCCAGAGATGAAAACTAGAAAGAAGCTTTCATAGAAACTTCTTGGTGATGTGTGAATCATCTCACAGAGTTACACTTATGTTTCGTGGAGCAGTCCATTAACACTGTCTTTGGGGAAACTGAGAAGGGCTTCTTTGGCTCAAATTGAGGCCTACGCTGATAAAGGAAATTTCATCCGTTCAAAACGTGAAAGAAGCTTTCTGAGAAACTTCTTTCTGATCTGTGAGTTCATCTCACAGTGTTCCAATCTCTGCCTCAAGAAGCAGGTTGCTAACACTCTTTTTGTGGAATCAGCAAAGTGATATTTGGGAGCCTATAGGGGCCCATGTTGATAAAGGAAATATCCTCACATAATAACTAAAGAGAAGCTTTCTGAGAAACTGCATTACCATGTGTGAATGCAACTCACAAAGTTACACGTTTCTCTTCAGTGATCAGTTTGTTAGCACAGTTTTCTGGAAATCTGCAATTAGATACTTCATAGCGCAATGAACATTCCAGTGACAAAGGAAATATCCACAGTGAAAACTAGAAGGAAGCTTTCTTAGAAACTTCTTGTTGATGTGTGAATTCATGTCACAGAGTTACACTTATGTTTCGTGGAACAGTCCATTAACACTGTCTTTGGGGAAACTGAGAAGGGCTTCTTTGGACCACATTGAGGCCTACGCTGATAAAGGAAATTTCATCCGTTCTAAACGTGAAAGAAGCTTTCTGAGAAACTTCTTTCTGATCTGTGAGTTCATCTCACAGAGTTACAACCTCTACCTCAAGAAGAAGTTTGCTAACACTCTTCTCGTCTAATCTGCAAAGTGATATTTGGGAGCCTATTGGGGCCCATGGTGATAAAGGAAATGTCCTCACATAATAACTAAAGAGAAGCTTTCTGAGAAACTGCATTGCCATGTGTGAATGCAACTCACAGAGTTACACGTTTCTCTTCAGTGATCAGTTTGTTAGCACAGTTTTCTGGAAATCTGCAATTAGATACTTCATAGCGCAATGAACATTACAGTGACAAAGGAAATATCGACAGTGAAAACTAGAAGGAAGCTTTCTTAGAAACTTCTTGTTGATGTGTGAATTCATCTCACAGAGTTACACTTATGTTTCGTGGAACAGTCCATTAACACTGTCTTTGTGGAAACAGAGAAGGGCTTCTTTGGACCACATTGAGGCCTACGCTGATAAAGGAAATTTCATCCGTTCAAAACGTGACAGAAGCTTTCTGAGAAACGTCTTTCTGATCTGTGAGTTCATCTCACAGAGTTACAACCTCTGCCTCAAGACGAAGTTTGCTAACACTCTTCTCGTCTAATCCGCAAAGTGATATTTGGGAGCCTATAGGGGCCCATGGTGTTAAAGGTAATGTCCTCACATAATAACTAAAGAGAAGCTTTCTGAGAAACTGCATTACCATGTGTGAATGCAACTCACAGAGTTACACGTTTCTCTTCAGTGATCAGTTTGTTAGCACAGTTTTCTGGAGATCTGCAATTAGATACTTCATAGCGCAATGAACATTACAGTGACAAAGGAAATATCCAGAGATGAATACTAGAAAGAAGCTTTCATAGAAACTTCTTGGTGATGTGTGAATTCTTCTCACAGAGTTACACTTATGTTTCGTGGAACAGTCCATTAACACTGTCTTTGGGGAAACTGAGAAGGGCTTCTTTGGACCACATTGAGGCCTACGCTGATAAAGGAAATTTCATCCGTTCAAAACGTGAAAGAAGCTTTCTGAGAAACTTCTTTCTGATCTGTGAGTTCATCTCACAGAGTTACAACCTCTGCCTCAAGAAGAAGTTTGCTAACACTCTTTTCGTGGAATCTGCAAAGTGATATTTGGGAGCCTATAGGGGCCCATGGTGATAAAGGAAATATCCTCACATAATAACTAAAGAGAAGCTTTCTGAGAAACTGCATTGCCATGTGTGAATGCAACTCACAGAGTTACGCCATTGTTTTTTGCAGCCGTTTCTTAGGACTGTTTCCGTGGATTCCGAGAAGTGATATTTCAGATAGCTTTGAAGAATAGAAGGAAAAAGAAATATCCTCCAAGAGAAAGCAGAACCAAGCTTTCTGAGAAACTGCTTTGTGATATGTGAATTCATTTCACAGTGTTCTATCACCCTTTCTCGGGGGAGTTTCCTAGCACTCATATGAGGAATCTCAGATGTGATGTCTTGGATATCGTTGAATCGCATGCTGAATAAGGAACTATCCTCAGAGAAACCTGCAGAGAAGCCTTCTCAGAAACTTCTTTGTTGTGGGTGATTTCAGCCCACAGATGTCCATCATTGTTTCCACTGAGAAACTTGCTAGGAGAGTTTTCGCAGAATCTGCAATAGGACAAACGGTGGCGCTCCAAGACCACAAATAACTTCGTCTTACTAAAGAAAGAAGCTTTCTGAGAAACCGCTTTGTGATGTGTGAATTCAACTCACTAAGTTGCAGCTGTATTTCGTGGGGCCGTGGCCTAGCCCTATTTGTGTGGAATCTGAGAACAGATATTACCGAACACTTTGAAAACAATGGGGCCAAGGGAAACATCTTCCAATAAAAATGAGAAAGAAGCTTACTGAGAAACTTCTTTCTGATCTGTGAGTTCATCTCACAGAGTTACAATCTCTGCCTCAAGAAGCAGTTTGCTAACACTCTTTTCGTGGAATCTGCAAAGTGATATTTGGCAGCCTATTGGGGCCCATGGTGATAAAGGAAATATCCTCACATAATAACTAAAGAGAAGCATTCTGAGAAACTGCATTGCCATGTGTGAATGCAACTCACAGAGTTACACGTTTCTCTTCAGTGATCAGTTTGTTAGCATAGTTTTCTGGAGATCTGCAATTAGATACTTCATAGCGCAATGAACATTACAGTGACAAAGGAAATATCCTGAGATGAAAACTAGAAAGAAGCTTTCATAGAAACTTCTTGGTGATGTGTGAATTCATCTCACAGAGTTACACTTATGTTTCGTGGAGCAGTCCATTAACACTGTCTTTGGGGAAACTGAGAAGGGCTTCTTTGGATCACATTGAGGCCTACCCTGATAAAGAAAATTTCATCCGTTCAAAACGTGAAAGAAGCTTTCTGAGAAACTTCTTTCTGATCTGTGAGTTCATCTCACAGAGTTACAACCTCTGCCTCAAGAAGAAGTTTGCTAACACTCTTCTCGTCTAATCTGCAAAGTGATATTTGGGAGCCTATAGGGGCCCATGGTGATAAAGGAAATGTCCTCACATAATAACTAAAGAGAAGCTTTCTGAGAAACTGCATTACCATGTGTGAATGCAACTCAGAAAGTTACACGTTTCTCTTCAGTGATCAGTTTGTTAACACAGTTTTCTGGAAATCTGCAATTAGATACTTCATAGCGCAATGAACATTACAGTGACAAAGGAAATATCCAGATGAAAACTAGAAAGAAGCTTTCTTAGAAACTTCTTGGTGATGTGTGAATTCATCTCACAGAGTTACACTTATGTTTCGTGGAGCAGTCCATTAACACTGTCTTTGGGGAAACTGAGAAGAGCTTCTTTGGATCACATTGAGGCCTACGCTGATAAAGGAAATTTCATCCGTTCAAAACGTGAAAGAAGCTTTCTGAGAAACTTCTTTCTGATCTGTGAGTTCATCTCACAGAGTTACAATCTCTGCCTCAAGAAGCAGTTTGCTAACACTCTTTTCGTGGAATCTGCAAAGTGATATTTGGGAGCCTATAGGGGCCCATGGTGATAAAGGAAATATCCTCACATAATAACTAAAGAGAAGCTTTCTGAGAAACTGCATTGCCATGTGTGAATGCAACTCACAGAGTTACACGTTTCTCTTCAGTGATCAGTTTCTTAGCACAGTTTTCTGGAGATCTGCAATTAGATACTTCATAGCGCGATGAACATTACAGTGACAAAGGAAATATCCAGATGAAAACTAGAAAGAAGCTTTCTTAGAAACTTCTTGGTGATGTGTGAATTCCTCTCACAGAGTTACACTTATGTTTCGTGGAGCAGTCCATTAACACTGTCTTTGGGGAAACTGAGAAGAGCTTCTTTGGATCACATTGAGGCCTACGCTGATAAAGGAAATTTCATCCGTTCAAAACGTGAAAGAAGCTTTCTGAGAAACTTCTTTCTGATCTGTGAGTTCATCTCACAGTGTTCCAATCTCTGCCTCAAGAAGCAGTTTGCTAACACTCTTTTCGTGGAATCTGCAAAGTGATATTTGGGAGCCTATAGAGGCCCATGGTGATAAAGGAAATATCCTCACATAATAACTAAAGAGAAGCTTTCTGAGAAACTGCATTACCATGTGTGAATGCAACTCACAAAGTTACACGTTTCTCTTCAGTTATCAGTTTGTTAGCACAGTTTTCTGGAAATCTGCAATTAGATACTTCATAGCGCAATGAACATTACAGTGACAAAGGAAATATCCACAGTGAAAACTAGAAGGAAGCTTTCTTAGAAACTTCTTGTTGATGTGTGAATTCATCTCACAGAGTTACACTTATGTTTCGTGGAACAGTCCATTAACACTGTCTTTGGGGAAACTGAGAAGGGCTTCTTTGGACCACATTGAGGCCTACGCTGATAAAGGAAATTTCATCCGTTCAAAACGTGAAAGAAGCTTTCTGAGAAACTTCTTTCTGATCTGTGAGTTCATCTCACAGAGTTACAACCTCTACCTCAAGAAGAAGTTTGCTAACACTCTTCTCGTCTAATCTGCAAAGTGATATTTGGGAGCCTATAGGGGCCCATGGTGATAAAGGAAATGTCCTCACATAATAACTAAAGAGAAGCTTTCTGAGAAACTGCATTGCCATGTGTGAATGCAACTCACTGAGTTACACGTTTCTCTTCAGTGATCAGTTTGTTAGCACAGTTTTCTGGAAATCTGCAATTAGATACTTCATAGCGCAATGAACATTGCAGTGACAAAGGAAATATCGACAGTGAAAACTAGAAGGAAGCTTTCTTAGAAACTTCTTGTTGATGTGTGAATTCATCTCACAGAGTTACACTTATGTTTCGTGGAGCAGTCCATTAACACTGTCTTTGGGGAAACTGAGAAGGGCTTCTTTGGACCACATTGAGGCCTACGCTGAGAAAGGAAATATCATCCGTTCAAAACGTGAAAGAAGCTTTCTGAGAAACTTCTTTCTGATCTGTGAGTTCATCTCACAGAGTTACAACCTCTGCCTTAAGAAGAAGTTTGCTAACACTCTTCTCGTGTAATCTGCAAAGTGATATTTGGGAGCCTATAGGGGCCCATGGTGATAAAGGAAATGTCCTCACATAATAACTAAAGAGAAGCTTTCTGAGAAACTGCATTACCATGTGTGAATGCAACTCACAGAGTTACACGTCTCTCTTCAGTGATCAGTTTGTTAGCATAGTTTTCTGGAGATCTGCAATTAGATACTTCATAGAGCAATGAATATTACAGTGAAAAAGGAAATATCCAGAGATGAAAACTAGAAAGAAGCTTTCATAGAAACTTCTTGGTGATGTGTGAATCATTTCACAGAGTTACACTTATGTTTCGTGGAGCAGTCCATTAACACTGTCTTTGGGGAAACTGAGAAGGGCTTCTTTGGCTCACATTGAGGCCTACGCTGATAAAGGAAATTTCATCCGTTCAAAACGTGAAAGAAGCTTTCTGAGAAACTTCTTTCTGATCTGTGAGTTCATCTCACAGAGTTACAACCTCTGCCTCAAGAAGAAGTTTGCTAACACTCTTCTCGTCTAGTCTGCAAAGTGATATTTGGGAGCCTATAGGGGCCCATGGTGATAAAGGAAATATCCTCACATAATAACTAAAGAGAAGCTTTCGGAGAAACTGCATTACCATGTGTGAATGCAACTCACAGAGTTACACGTTTCTCTTCAGTGATCAGTTTGTTAGCATAGTTTTCTGGAGATCTGCAATTAGATACTTCATAGAGCAATGAATATTACAGTGACAAAGGAAATATCCAGAGATGAAAACTAGAAAGAAGCTTTCATAGAAACTTCTTGGTGATGTGTGAATCATCTCACAGAGTTACACTTATGTTTCGTGGAGCAGTCCATTAACACTGTCTTTGGGGAAACTGAGAAGGGCTTCTTTGGCTCACATTGAGGCCTACGCTGATAAAGGAAATTTCATCCGTTCTAAACGTGAAAGAAGCTTTCTGAGAAACTTCTTTCTGATCTGTGAGTTCATCTCACAGTGTTCCAATCTCTGCCTCAAGAAGCAGGTTGCTAACACTCTTTTCGTGGAATCAGCAAAGTGATATTTGGGAGCCTATAGGGGCCCATGGTGATAAAGGAAATATCCTCACATAATAACTAAAGAGAAGCTTTCTGAGAAACTGCATTACCATGTGTGAATGCAACTCACAGAGTTACACGTTTCTCTTCAGTGATCAGTTTGTTAGCACAGTTTTCTGGAAATCTGCAATTAGATACTTCATAGCGCAATGAACATTCCAGTGACAAAGGAAATATCCACAGTGAAAACTAGAAGGAAGCTTTCTTAGAAACTTCTTGTTGATGTGTGAATTCATCTCACAGAATTACACTTATGTTTCGTGGAACAGTCCATTAACACTGTCTTTGGGGAAACTGAGAAGGGCTTCTTTGGACCACATTGAGGCCTACGCTGATAAAGGAAATTTCATCCGTTCTAAACGTGAAAGAAGCTTTCTGAGAAACTTCTTTCTGATCTGTGAGTTCATCTCACAGAGTTACAACCTCTGCCTCAAGAAGAAGTTTGCTAACACTCTTCTCGTCTAATCTGCAAAGTGATATTTGGGAGCCTATTGGGGCCCATGGTGATAAAGGAAATGTCCTCACATAATAACTAAAGAGAAGCTTTCTGAGAAACTGCATTGCCATGTGTGAATGCAACTCACAGAGTTACACGTTTCTCTTCAGTGATCAGTTTGTTAGCACAGTTTTCTGGAAATCTGCAATTAGATACTTCATAGCGCAATGAACATTACAGTGACAAAGGAAATATCGACAGTGAAAACTAGAAGGAAGCTTTCTTAGAAACTTCTTGTTGATATGTGAATTCATCTCACAGAGTTACACTTATGTTTCGTGGAACAGTATATTAACACTGTCTTTGGGGAAACTGAGAAGGGCTTCTTTGGACCACATTGAGGCCTACGCTGATAAAGGAAATTTCATCCGTTCAAAACGTGAAAGAAGCTTTCTGAGAAACTTCTTCCTGATCTGTGAGTTCATCTCACAGAGTTACAACCTCTGCCTCAAGAAGAAGTTTGCTAACACTCTTCTCGTCTAATCTGCAAAGTGATATTTGGGAGCCTATAGGGGCCCATGGTGATAAAGGAAATGTCCTCACATAATAACTAAAGAGAAGCTTTCTGAGAAACTGCATTACCATGTGTGAATGCAACTCACACAGTTACACGTTTCTCTTCAGTGATCAGTTTGTTAACACAGTTTTCTGGAGATCTGCAATTAGATACTTCATAGCGCAATGAACATTACAGTGACAAAGGAAATCTCCAGATGAAAACTAGAAAGAAGCTTTCTTAGAAACTTCTTGATGATGTGTGAATTCATCTCACAGGGTTACACTTATGTTTCGTGGAGCAGTCCATTAACACTGTCTTTGGGGAAACTGAGAAGGGCTTCTTTGGACCACATTGTGGCCTACGCTGAGAAAGGAAATTTCATCCATTCAAAACGTGAAAGAAGCTTTCTGAGTAACTTCTTTCTGATCTGTGAGTTCATCTCACAGTGTTCCAATCTCTGCCTCAAGAAGCAGTTTGCTAACACTCTTTTCGTGGAATCTGCAAAGTGATATTTGGGAGCCTATAGGGGCCCATGGTGATAAAGGAAATATCCTCACATAATAACTAAAGAGAAGCATTCTGAGAAACTGCATTGCCATGTGTGAATGCAACTCACAGAGTTACGCCATTGTTTTTTGCAGCCGTTTCTTAGGACTGTTTCCGTGGATTCCGAGAAGTGATATTTCAGATAGCTTTGAAGAATAGAAGGAAAAAGAAATATCCTCCAAGAGAAAGCAGAACCAAGCTTTCTGAGAAACTGCTTTGTGATATGTGAATTCATTTCACAGTGTTCTATCACCCTTTCTCGGGGGAGTTTCCTAGCACTCATTTGAGGAATCTCAGATGTGATGTCTTGGATATCGTTGAATCGCATGCTGCATAAGGAACTATCCTCAGAGAAACCTGCAGAGACGCCTTCTCAGAAACTTCTTTGTTGTGGGTGATTTCAGCCCACAGATGTCCATCATTGTTTCCACTGAGAAACTTGCTAGGAGAGTTTTCGCAGAATCTGCAATAGGACACACGGTGGCGCTCCAAGACCACAAATAACTTCGTCTTACTAAAGAAAGAAGCTTTCTGAGAAACCGCTTTGTGATGTGTGAATTCAACTCACTAAGTTGCAGCTGTATTTCGTGGGGCCGTGGCCTAGCCCTATTTGTGTGGAATCTGAGAACAGATATTCCCGAACACTTTGAAAACAATGGGGCCAAGGGAAACATCTTCCAATAAAAATGAGAAAGAAGCTTACTGAGAAACTTCTTTCTGATCTGTGAGTTCATCTCACAGAGTTACAATCTCTGCCTCAAGAAGCAGTTTGCTAACACTCTTTTCGTGGAATCTGCAAAGTGATATTTGGGAGCCTATTGGGGCCCATGGTGATAAAGGAAATATCCTCACATAATAACTAAAGAGAAGCATTCTGAGAAACTGCATTGCCATGTGTGAATGCAACTCACAGAGTTACACGTTTCTCTTCAGTGATCAGTTTCTTAGCACAGTTTTCTGGAGATCTGCAATTAGATACTTCATAGCGCGATGAACATTACAGTGACAAAGGAAATATCCAGATGAAAACTAGAAAGAAGCTTTCTTAGAAACTTCTTGGTGATGTGTGAATCATCTCACAGAGTTCACACTTATGTTTCGTGGAGCAGTCCATTAACACTGTCTTTGGGGAAACTGAGAAGGGCTTCTTTGGATCACATTGAGGCCTACGCTGATAAAGGAAATTTCATCCGTTCAAAACGTGAAAGAAGCTTTCTGAGAAACTTCTTCTGATCTGTGAGTTCATCTCACAGAGTTACAACCTCTGCCTCAAGAAGAAGTTTGCTAACACTCTTCTCGTCTAATCTGCAAAGTGATATTTGGGAGCCTATAGGGGCCCATGGTGATAAAGAAAATGTCCTCACATAATAACTAAAGAGAAGCTTTCTGAGAAAACTGCATTACCATGTGTGAATGCAACTCACAAAGTTACACGTTTCTCTTCAGTTATCAGTTGTTAGCACATTTTTCTGGAAATCTGCAATTAGATACTTCATAGCGCAATGAACATTACAGTGACAAGGAAAGATCCACAGTGAAAACTAGAAGGAAGCTTTCTTAGAAACTTCTTGTTGATGTGTGAATTCATCTCACAGAGTTACACTTATGTTTCGTGGAACAGTCCATTAACACTGTCTTTGGGGAAACTGAGAAGGGCTTCTTTGGACCACATTGAGGCCTACGCTGATAAAGGAAATTTCATCCGTTCAAAACGTGAAAGAAGCTTTCTGAGAAACTTCTTTCTGATCTGTGAGTTCGTCTCACAGAGTTACAATCTCTGCCTCAAGAAGCAGTTTGCTAACACTCTTTTCCTGGAATCTGCAAAGTGATATTTGGCAGCCTATTGGGGCCCATGGTGATAAAGGAAATATCCTCACATAATAACTAAAGAGAAGCATTCTGAGAAACTGCATTGCCATGTGTGAATGCAACTCACAGAGTTACACGTTTCTCTTCAGTGATCAGTTTGTTAGCATAGTTTTCTGGAGATCTGCAATTAGATACTTCATAGCGCAATGAACATTACAGTGACAAAGGAAATATCCAGAGATGAAAACTAGAAAGAAGCTTTCATAGAAACTTCTTGGTGATGTGTGAATTCATCTCTCAGAGTTACACTTATGTCTCGTGGAGCAGTCCATTAACACTGTCTTTGGGGAAACTGAGAAGGGCTTCTTTGGATCACATTGAGGCCTACGCTGATAAAGGAAATTTCATCCGTTCAAAACGTGAAAGAAGCTTTCTGAGAAACTTCTTTCTGATCTGTGAGTTCATCTCACAGAGTTACAACCTCTGCCTCAAGAAGAAGTTTGCTAACACTCTTCTCGTCTAATCTGCAAAGTGATATTTGGGAGCCTATAGGGGCCCATGGTGATAAAGGAAATGTCCTCACATAATAACTAAAGAGAAGCTTTCTGAGAAACTGCATTACCATGTGTGAATGCAACTCACAAAGTTACACGTTTCTCTTCAGTGATCAGTTTGTTAGCATAGTTTTCTGGAGATCTGCAATTAGATACTTCATAGCGCAATGAACATTACAGTGACAAAGGAAATATCCAGATGAAAACTAGAAAGAAGCTTTCTTTGAAACTTCTTGGTGATGTGTGAATTCATCTCACAGAGTTACACTTATGTTTCGTGGAGCAGTCCATTAACACTGTCTTTGGGGAAACTGAGAAGAGCTTCTTTGGATCACATTGAGGCCTACGCTGATAAAGGAAATTTCATCCGTTCAAAACGTGAAAGAAGCTTTCTGAGTAACTTCTTTCTGATCTGTGAGTTCATCTCACCGAGTTCCAATCTCTGCCTCAAGAAGCAATTTGCTAACACTCTTTTCGTCTAATCTGCAAAGTGATATTTGGGAGCCTATAGGGGCCCATGGTGATAAAGGAAATATCCTCACATAATAACTAAAGAGAAGCTTTCTGAGAAACTGCATTGCCATGTGTGAATGCAACTCACAGAGTTACGCCATTGTTTTTGCAGCGTTTTTTGCAGCCGTTTCTTAGGGACTGTTTCCGTGGATCCGAGACGTGATATTCAGATAGCTTTGAAGAATAGAAGGAAAAAGAAATATCCTCCAAGAGAAAGCAGAACCAAGCTTTCTGAGAAACTGCTTTGTGATATGTGAATTCATTTCACAGTGTTCTATCACCCTTTCTCGGGGGAGTTTCCTAGCACTCATTTGAGGAATCTCAGATGTGATGTCTTGGATATCGTTGAATCGCATGCTGAATAAGGAACTATCCTCAGAGAAACCTGCAGAGAAGCCTTCTCAGAACTTCTTTGTTGTGGGTGATTTCAGCCCACAGATGTCCATCATTGTTTCCACTGAGAAACTTGCTAGGAGAGTTGTCGCAGAATCTGCAATAGGACACACGGTGGCGCTCCAAGACCACAAATAACTTCGTCTTACTAAAGAAAGAAGCTTTCTGAGAAACCGCTTTGTGATGTGTGAATTCAACTCACTAAGTTGCAGCTGTATTTCGTGGGGCCGTGGCCTAGCCCTATTTGTGTGGAATCTAAGAACAGATATTCCCGAACCCTTTGAAACAATGGGGCCAAGGGAAACATCTTCCAATAAAAATGAGAAAGAAGCTTACTGAGAAACTTCTTTCTGATCTGTGAGTTCATCTCACAGAGTTACAATCTCTGCCTCAAGAAGCAGTTTGCTAACACTCTTTTCGTGGAATCTGCAAGTGATATTTGGGAGCCTATTGGGGCCCATGGTGATAAAGGAAATATCCTCACATAATAACTAAAGAGAAGCTTTCTGAGAAACTGCATTGCCATGTGTGAATGCAACTCACAGAGTTACACGTTTCTCTTCAGTGATCAGTTTCTTAGCACAGTTTTCTGGAGATCTGCAATTAGATACTTCATAGCGCAATGAACATTACAGTGACAAAGGAAATATCCAGATGAAAACTAGAAAGAAGCTTTCTTAGAAACTTCTTGTTGATGTGTGAATTCATCTCACAGAGTTACACTTATGTTTCGTGGAGCAGTCCATTACCACTGTCTTTGGGGAAACTGAGAAGGGCTTCTTTGGATCACATTGAGGCCTACGCTGATAAAGGAAATTTCATCCGTTCAAAACGTGAAAGAAGCTTTCTGAGAAACTTCTTTCTGATCTGTGAGTTCATCTCACAGAGTTACAATCTCTGCCTCAAGAAGCAGTTTGCTAACACTCTTTTCGTGGAATCTGCAAAGTGATATTTGGCAGCCTATTGGGGCCCATGGTGATAAAGGAAATATCCTCACATAATAACTAAAGAGAAGCATTCTGAGAAACTGCATTGCCATGTGTGAATGCAACTCACAGAGTTACACGTTTCTCTTCAGTGATTAGTTTGTTAGCATAGTTTTCTGGAGATCTGCAATTAGATACTTCATAGCGCAATGAACATTACAGTGACAAAGGAAATATCCAGAGATGAAAACTAGAAAGAAGCTTTCATAGAAACTTCTTGGTGAGGTGTGAATTCATCTCACAGAGTTACACTTATGTTTCGTGGAGCAGTCCATTAACACTGTCTTTGGGGAAACTGAGAAGGGCTTCTTTGGATCACATTGAGGCCTACGCTGATAAAGGAAATTTCATCCGTTCAAAACGTGAAAGAAGCTTTCTGAGAAACTTCTTTCTGATCTGTGAGTTCATCTCACAGAGTTACAACCTCTGCCTCAAGAAGAAGTTTGCTAACACTCTTCTCGTCTAATCTGCAAAGTGATATTTGGGAGCCTATAGGGGCCCATGGTGATAAAGGAAATGTCCTCACATAATAACTAAAGAGAAGCTTTCTGAGAAACTGCATTGCCATGTGTGAATGCAACTCACAGAGTTACACGTTTCTCTTCAGTGATCAGTTTGTTAGCATAGTTTTCTGGAGATCTGCAATTAGATACTTCATAGCGCAATGAACATTACAGTGACAAAGGAAATATCCAGATGAAAACTAGAAAGAAGCTTTCTTAGAAACTTCTTGGTGATGTGTGAATTCATGTCACAGAGTTACAGTTATGTTTCGTGGAGCAGTCCATTAACACTGTCTTTGGGGAAACTGAGAAGAGCTTCTTTGGATCACATTGAGGCCTACGCTGATAAAGGAAATTTCATCCGTTCAAAACGTGAAAGAAGTTTTCTGAGTAACTTCTTTCTGATCTGTGAGTTCATCTCACCGAGTTCCAATCTCTGCCTCAAGAAGCAGTTTGCTAACACTCTTTTCGTGGAATCTGCAAAGTGATATTTGGGAGCCTATAGGGGCCCATGGTGATAAAGGAAATATCCTCACATAATAACTAAAGAGAAGCTTTCTGAGAAACTGCATTGCCTTGTGTGAATGCAACTCACAGAGTTACGCCATTGTTTTTTGCAGCCGTTTCTTAGGACTGTTTCCGTGGATTCCGAGAAGTGATATTTCAGATAGCTTTGAAGAATAGAAGGAAAAAGAAATATCCTCCAAGAGAAAGCAGAACCAAGCTTTCTGAGAAACTGCTTTGTGATATGTGAATTCATTTCACAGTGTTCTATCACCCTTTCTCGGGGGAGTTTCCTAGCACTCATTTGAGGAATCTCAGATGTGATGTCTTGGATATCGTTGAATCGCATGCTGAATAAGGAACTATCCTCAGAGAAACCTGCAGAGAAGCCTTCTCAGAAACTTCTTTGTTGTGGGTGATTTCAGCCCACAGATGTCCATCATTGTTTCCACTGAGAAACTTGCTAGGAGAGTTTTCGCAGAATCTGCAATAGGACACACGGTGGCGCTCCAAGACCACAAATAACTTCGTCTTACTAAAGAAAGAAGCTTTCTGAGAAACCGTTTTGTGATGTGTGAATTCAACTCACTAAGTTGCAGCTGTATTTCGTGGGGCCGTGGCCTAGCCCTATTTGTGTGGAATCTAAGAACAGATATTCCCGAACCCTTTGAAAACAATGGGGCCAAGGGAAACATCTTCCAATAAAAATGAGAAAGAAGCTTACTGAGAAACTTCTTTCTGATCTGTGAGTTCATCTCACAGAGTTACAATCTCTGCCTCAAGAAGCAGTTTGCTAACACTCTTTTCGTGGAATCTGCAAAGTGATATTTGGGAGCCTATTGGGGCCCATGGTGATAAAGGAAATATCCTCACATAATAACTAAAGAGAAGCTTTCTGAGAAACTGCATTGCCATGTGTGAATGCAACTCACAGAGTTACACGTTTCTCTTCAGTGATCAGTTTCTTAGCACAGTTTTCTGGAGATCTGCAATTAGATACTTCATAGCGCAATGAACATTACAGTGACAAAGGAAATATCCAGATGAAAACTAGAAAGAAGCTTTCTTAGAAACTTCTTGTTGATGTGTGAATTCATCTCACAGAGTTACACTTATGTTTCGTGGAGCAGTCCATTAACACTGTCTTTGGGGAAACTGAGAAGGGCTTCTTTGGATCACATTGAGGCCTACGCTGATAAAGGAAATTTCATCCGTTCAAAACGTGAAAGAAGCTTTCTGAGAAACTTCTTTCTGATCTGTGAGTTCATCTCACAGAGTTACAATCTCTGCCTCAAGAAGCAGTTTGCTAACACTCTTTTCGTGGAATCTGCAAAGTGATATTTGGCAGCCTATTGGGGCCCATGGTGATAAAGGAAATATCCTCACATAATAACTAAAGAGAAGCATTCTGAGAAACTGCATTGCCATGTGTGAATGCAACTCACAGAGTTACACGTTTCTCTTCAGTGATTAGTTTGTTAGCATAGTTTTCTGGAGATCTGCAATTAGATACTTCATAGCGCAATGAACATTACAGTGACAAAGGAAATATCCAGAGATGAAAACTAGAAAGAAGCTTTCATAGAAACTTCTTGGTGATGTGTGAATTCATCTCACAGAGTTACACTTATGTTTCGTGGAGCAGTCCATTAACACTGTCTTTGGGGAAACTGAGAAGGGCTTCTTTGGATCACATTGAGGCCTACGCTGATAAAGGAAATTTCATCCGTTCAAAACGTGAAAGAAGCTTTCTGAGAAACTTCTTTCTGATCTGTGAGTTCATCTCACAGAGTTACAACCTCTGCCTCAAGAAGAAGTTTGCTAACACTCTTCTCGTCTAATCTGCAAAGTGATATTTGGGAGCCTATAGGGGCCCATGGTGATAAAGGAAATGTCCTCACATAATAACTAAAGAGAAGCTTTCTGAGAAACTGCATTACCATGTGTGAATGCAACTCACAGAGTTACACGTTTCTCTTCAGTGATCAGTTTGTTAGCATAGTTTTCTGGAGATCTGCAATTAGATACTTCATAGCGCAATGAACATTACAGTGACAAAGGAAATATCCAGATGAAAACTAGAAAGAAGCTTTCTTAGAAACTTCTTGGTGATGTGTGCATTCATCTCACAGAGTTACACTTATGTTTCGTGGAGCAGTCCATTAACACTGTCTTTGGGGAAACTGAGAAGGGCTTCTTTGGACCACATTGAGGCCTACGGTGAGAAAGGAAATTTCATCCGTTCAAAACGTGAAAGAAGCTTTCTGAGTAACTTCTTTCTGATCTGTGAGTTCATCTCACCGAGTTCCAATCTCTGCCTCAAGAATCAGTTTGCTAACACTCTTTTCGTGGAATCTGCAAAGTGATATTTGGGAGCCTATAGGGGCCCATGGTGATAAAGGAAATATCCTCACATAATAACTAAAGAGAAGCTTTCTGAGAAACTGCATTACCATGGGTGAATGCAACTCACAGAGTTACATGTTTCTCTTCAGTGATCAGTTTGTAAGCACAGTTTTCTGGAGATCTGCAATTAGATACTTCATAGCGCAATGAACATTACAGTGACAAAGGAAATATCCAGATGAAAACTAGAAAGAAGCTTTCTTAGAAACTTCTTGGTGATGTGTGAATTCCTCTCACAGAGTTACACTTATGTTTCGTGGAGCAGTCCATTAACACTGTCTTTGGGGAAACTGAGAAGGGCTTCTTTGGACCACATTGAGGCCTACGTTGAGAAAGGAAATTTCATCCGTTCAAAACGTGGAAGAAGCTTTCTGAGTAACTTCTTTCTGATCTGTGAGTTCATCTCACAGAGTTACAACCTCTGCCTCTAGAAGAAGTTTGCTGACACTCTTCTCGTGGAATCTGCAAAGTGATATTTGGGAGCCTATAGGGGCCCATGGTGATAATGGAAATATCCTCACATAATAACCAAAGAGAAGCTTTCTGAGAAACTGCATTGCCATGTGTGAATGCAACTCACAGAGTTACACGTTCCTCTTCAGTGATCAGTTTGTTAGCACAGTTTTCTGGAAATCTGCAATTAGATACTTCATAGCGCAATGAACATCACAGTGACAAAGGAAATATCCACAGATGAAAACTAGAAGGAAGCTTTCTTAGAAACTTCTTGTTGATGTGTGAATTCATCTCACAGAGTTACACTTATGTTTCGTGGAACAGTCCATTAACACTGTCTTTGGGGAAACTGAGAAAGGCTTCTTTGGACCACATTGAGGCCTACGCTGATAAAGGAAATTTCATCCGTTCAAAACGTGAAAGAAGCTTTCTGAGAAACTTCTTTCTGATCTGTGAGTTCATCTCACAGAGTTACAACCTCTGCCTCAAGAAGCAGTTTGCTAACACTCTTCTCGTCTAATCTGCAAAGTGATATTTGGGAGGCTATAGGGGCCCATGGTGATAAAGGAAATGTCCTCACATAATAACTAAAGAGAAGCTTTCTGAGAAACTGCATTACCATGAGTGAATGCAACTCACAGAGTTACACGTTTCTCTTCAGTGATCAGTTTGTTAGCACAGTTTTCTGGAGATCTGCAATTAGATACTTCATAGCGCAATGAACATTACAGTGACAAAGGAAATATCCAGATGAAAACTAGAAAGAAGCTTTCTTAGAAACTTCTTGGTGATGTGTGAATTCATCTCACAGAGTTACACTTATGTTTCGTGGAGCAGTCCATTAACACTGTCTTTGGGGAAACTGAGAAGAGCTTCTTTGGATCACATTGAGGCCTACGCTGATAAAGGAAATTTCATCCGTTCAAAACGTGAAAGAAGCTTTCTGAGAAACTTCTTTCTGATCTGTGAGTTCATCTCACCGAGTTCCAATCTCTGCCTCAAGAAGCAGTTTGCTAACACTCTTTTCGTGGAATCTGCAAAGTGATATTTCGGAGCCTATAGGGGCCCATGGTGATAAAGGAAATATCCTCACATAATAACTAAAGAGAAGCTTTCTGAGAAACTGCATTGCCATGTGTGAATGCAACTCACAGAGTTACGCCATTGTTTTTTGCAGCCGTTTCTTAGGACTGTTTCCGTGGATTCCGAGACGTGATATTTCAGATAGCTTTGAAGAATAGAAGGAAAAAGAAATATCCTCCAAGAGAAAGCAGAACCAAGCTTTCTGAGAAACTGCTTTGTGATATGTGAATTCATTTCACAGTGTTCTATCACCCTTTCTCGGGGGAGTTTCCTAGCACTCATTTGAGGAATCTCAGATGTGATGTCTTGTATATCGTTGAATCGCATGCTGAATAAGGAACTATCCTCAGAGAAACCTGCAGAGAAGTCTTCTCAGAAACTTCTTTGTTGTGGGTGATTTCAGCCCACAGATGTCCATCATTGTTTCCACTGAGAAACTTGCTAGGAGAGTTGTCGCAGAATCTGCAATAGGACACACGGTGGCGCTCCAAGACCACAAATAACTTCGTCTTACTAAAGAAAGAAGCTTTCTGAGAAACCGCTTTGTGATGTGTGAATTCAACTCACTAAGTTGCAGCTGTATTTCGTGGGGCCGTGGCCTAGCCCTATTTGTGTGGAATCTAAGAACAGATATTCCCGAACCCTTTGAAAACAATGGGGCCAAGGGAAACATCTTCCAATAAAAATGAGAAAGAAGCTTACTGAGAAACTTCTTTCTGATCTGTGAGTTCATCTCACAGAGTTACAATCTCTGCCTCAAGAAGCAGTTTGCTAACACTCTTTTCGTGGAATCTGCAAAGTGATATTTGGGAGCCTATTGGGGCCCATGGTGATAAAGGAAATATCCTCACATAATAACTAAAGAGAAGCTTTCTGAGAAACTGCATTGCCATGTGTGAATGCAACTCACAGAGTTACACGTTTCTCTTCAGTGATCAGTTTCTTAGCACAGTTTTCTGGAGATCTGCAATTAGATACTTCATAGCGCAATGAACATTACAGTGACAAAGGAAATATCCAGATGAAAACTAGAAAGAAGCTTTCTTAGAAACTTCTTGTTGATGTGTGAATTCATCTCACAGAGTTACACTTATGTTTCGTGGAGCAGTCCATTATCACTGTCTTTGGGGAAACTGAGAAGGGCTTCTTTGGATCACATTGAGGCCTACGCTGATAAAGGAAATTTCATCCGTTCAAAACGTGAAAGAAGCTTTCTGAGAAACTTTTTTCTGATCTGTGAGTTCATCTCACAGAGTTCCAATCTCTGCCTCAAGAAGCAGTTTGCTAACACTCTTTTCGTGGAATCTGCAAAGTGATATTTGGCAGCCTATTGGGGCCCATGGTGATAAAGGAAATATCCTCACATAATAACTAAAAGAAGCATTCTGAGAAACTGCATTGTCATGTGTGAATTCAACTCACAGAGTTACACGTTTCTCTTCAGTGATTAGTTTGTTAGCATAGTTTTCTGGAGATCTGCAATTAGATACTTCATAGCGCAATGAACATTACAGTGACAAAGGAAATATCCAGAGATGAAAACTAGAAAGAAGCTTTCATAGAAACTTCTTGGTGATGTGTGAATTCATCTCACAGAGTTACACTTATGTTTCGTGGAGCAGTCCATTAACACTGTCTTTGGGGAAACTGAGAAGGGCTTCTTTGGATCACATTGAGGCCTACGCTGATAAAGGAAATTTCATCCGTTCAAAACGTGAAAGAAGCTTTCTGAGAAACTTCTTTCTGATCTGTGAGTTCATCTCACAGAGTTACAACCTCTGCCTCAAGAAGAAGTTTGCTAACACTCTTCTCGTCTAATCTGCAAAGTGATATTTGGGAGCCTATAGGGGCCCATGGTGATAAAGGAAATGTCCTCACATAATAACTAAAGAGAAGCTTTCTGAGAAACTGCATTGCCATGTGTGAATGCAACTCACAGAGTTACACGTTTCTCTTCAGTGATCAGTTTGTTAGCATAGTTTTCTGGAGATCTGCAATTAGATACTTCATAGTGCAATGAACATTACAGTGACAAAGGAAATATCCAGATGAAAACTAGAAAGAAGCTTTCTTTGAAACTTCTTGGTGATGTGTGAATTCATCTCACAGAGTTACACTTATGTTTCGTGGAGCAGTCCATTAACACTGTCTTTGGGGAAACTGAGAAGAGCTTCTTTGGATCACATTGAGGCCTACGCTGATAAAGGAAATTTCATCCGTTCAAAACGTGAAAGAAGCTTTCTGAGTAACTTCTTTCTGATCTGTGAGTTCATCTCACCGAGTTCCAATCTCTGCCTCAAGAAGCAGTTTGCTAACACTCTTTTCGTGGAATCTGCAAAGTGATATTTGGGAGCCTATAGGGGCCCATGGTGATAAAGGAAATATCCTCACATAATAACTAAAGAGAAGCTTTCTGAGAAACTGCATTGCCATGTGTGAATGCAACTCACAGAGTTACGCCATTGTTTTTTGCAGCCGATTCTTAGGACTGTTTCCGTGGATTCCGAGACGTGATATTTCAGATAGCTTTGAAGAATAGAAGGAAAAAGAAATATTCTCCAAGAGAAAGCAGAACCAAGCTTTCTGAGAAACTGCTTTGTGATATGTGAATTCATTTCACAGTGTTCTATCACCCTTTCTCGGGGGAGTTTCCTAGCACTCATTTGAGGAATCTCAGATGTGATGTCTTGTATATCGTTGAATCGCATGCTGAATAAGGAACTATCCTCAGAGAAACCTGCAGAGAAGTCTTCTCAGAAACTTCTTTGTTGTGGGTGATTTCAGCCCACAGATGTCCATCATTGTTTCCACTGAGAAACTTGCTAGGAGAGTTGTCGCAGAATCTGCAATAGGACACACGGTGGCGCTCCAAGACCACAAATAATTTCGTCTTACTAAAGAAAGAAGCTTTCTGAGAAACCGCTTTGTGATGTGTGAATTCAACTCACTAAGTTGCAGCTGTATTTCGTGGGGCCGTGGCCTAGCCCTATTTGTGTGGAATCTAAGAACAGATATTCCCGAACCCTTTGAAAACAATGGGGCCAAGGGAAACATCTTCCAATAAAAATGAGAAAGAAGCTTACTGAGAAACTTCTTTCTGATCTGTGAGTTCATCTCACAGAGTTACAATCTCTGCCTCAAGAAGCAGTTTGCTAACACTCTTTTCGTGGAATCTGCAAAGTGATATTTGGGAGCCTATTGGGGCCCATGGTGATAAAGGAAATATCCTCACATAATAACTAAAGAGAAGCTTTCTGAGAAACTGCATTGCCATGTGTGAATGCAACTCACAGAGTTACACGTTTCTCTTCAGTGATCAGTTTCTTAGCACAGTTTTCTGGAGATCTGCAATTAGATACTTCATAGCGCAATGAACATTACAGTGACAAAGGAAATATCCAGATGAAAACTAGAAAGAAGCTTTCTTAGAAACTTCTTGTTGATGTGTGAATTCATCTCACAGAGTTACACTTATGTTTCGTGGAGCAGTCCATTACCACTGTCTTTGGGGAAACTGAGAAGGGCTTCTTTGGATCACATTGAGGCCTACGCTGATAAAGGAAATTTCATCCGTTCAAAACGTGAAAGAAGCTTTCTGAGAAACTTTTTTCTGATCTGTGAGTTCATCTCACAGAGTTCCAATCTCTGCCTCAAGAAGCAGTTTGCTAACACTCTTTTCGTGGAATCTGCAAAGTGATATTTGGCAGCCTATTGGGGCCCATGGTGATAAAGGAAATATCCTCATATAATAACTAAAAGAAGCATTCTGAGAAACTGCATTGTCATGTGTGAATGCAACTCACAGAGTTACACGTTTCTCTTCAGTGATTAGTTTGTTAGCATAGTTTTCTGGAGATCTGCAATTAGATACTTCATAGCGCAATGAACATTACAGTGACAAAGGAAATATGCAGAGATGAAAACTAGAAAGAAGCTTTCATAGAAACTTCTTGGTGATGTGTGAATTCATCTCACAGAGTTACACTTATGTTTCGTGGAGCAGTCCATTAACACTGTCTTTGGGGAAACTGAGAAGGGCTTCTTTGGATCACATTGAGGCCTACGCTGATAAAGGAAATTTCATCCGTTCAAAACGTGAAAGAAGCTTTCTGAGTAACTTCTTTCTGATCTGTGAGTTCATCTCACCGAGTTCCAATCTCTGCCTCAAGAAGCAGTTTGCTAACACTCTTTTCGTGGAATCTGCAAAGTGATATTTCGGAGCCTATAGGGGCCCATGGTGATAAAGGAAATATCCTCACATAATAACTAAAGAGAAGCTTTCTGAGAAACTGCATTGCCATGTGTGAATGCAACTCACAGAGTTACGCCATTGTTTTTTGCAGCCGTTTCTTAGGACTGTTTCCGTGGATTCCGAGACGTGATATTTCAGATAGCTTTGAAGAATAGAAGGAAAAAGAAATATCCTCCAAGAGAAAGCAGAACCAAGCTTTCTGAGAAACTGCTTTGTGATATGTGAATTCATTTCACAGTGTTCTATCACCCTTTCTCGGGGGAGTTTCCTAGCACTCATTTGAGGAATCTCAGATGTGATGTCTTGTATATCGTTGAATCGCATGCTGAATAAGGAACTATCCTCAGAGAAACCTGCAGAGAAGTCTTCTCAGAAACTTCTTTGTTGTGGGTGATTTCAGCCCACAGATGTCCATCATTGTTTCCACTGAGAAACTTGCTAGGAGAGTTGTCGCAGAATCTGCAATAGGACACACGGTGGCGCTCCAAGACCACAAATAATTTCGTCTTACTAAAGAAAGAAGCTTTCTGAGAAACCGCTTTGTGATGTGTGAATTCAACTCACTAAGTTGCAGCTGTATTTCGTGGGGCCGTGGCCTAGCCCTATTTGTGTGGAATCTAAGAACAGATATTCCCGAACCCTTTGAAAACAATGGGGCCAAGGGAAACATCTTCCAATAAAAATGAGAAAGAAGCTTACTGAGAAACTTCTTTCTGATCTGTGAGTTCATCTCACAGAGTTACAATCTCTGCCTCAAGAAGCAGTTTGCTAACACTCTTTTCGTGGAATCTGCAAAGTGATATTTGGGAGCCTTTAGGGGCCCATGGTGATAATGGAAATATCCTCACATAATAACCAAAGAGAAGCTTTCTGAGAAACTGCATTGCCATGTGTGAATGCAACTCACAGAGTTACACGTTCCTCTTCAGTGATCAGTTTGTTAGCACAGTTTTCTGGAAATCTGCAATTAGATACTTCATAGCGCAATGAACATCACAGTGACAAAGGAAATATCCACAGATGAAAACTAGAAGGAAGCTTTCTTAGAAACTTCTTGTTGATGTGTGAATTCATCTCACAGAGTTACACTTATGTTTCGTGGAACAGTCCATTAACACTGTCTTTGGGGAAACTGAGAAAGGCTTCTTTGGACCACATTGAGGCCTACGCTGATAAAGGAAATTTCATCCGTTCAAAACGTGAAAGAAGCTTTCTGAGTAACTTCTTTCTGATCTGTGAGTTCATCTCACCGAGTTCCAATCTCTGCCTCAAGAAGCAGTTTGCTAACACTCTTTTCGTGGAATCTGCAAAGTGATATTTCGGAGCCTATAGGGGCCCATGGTGATAAAGGAAATATCCTCACATAATAACTAAAGAGAAGCTTTCTGAGAAACTGCATTGCCATGTGTGAATGCAACTCACAGAGTTACGCCATTGTTTTTTGCAGCCGTTTCTTAGGACTGTTTCCGTGGATTCCGAGACGTGATATTTCAGATAGCTTTGAAGAATAGAAGGAAAAAGAAATATCCTCCAAGAGAAAGCAGAACCAAGCTTTCTGAGAAACTGCTTTGTGATATGTGAATTCATTTCACAGTGTTCTATCACCCTTTCTCGGGGGAGTTTCCTAGCACTCATTTGAGGAATCTCAGATGTGATGTCTTGTATATCGTTGAATCGCATGCTGAATAAGGAACTATCCTCAGAGAAACCTGCAGAGAAGTCTTCTCAGAAACTTCTTTGTTGTGGGTGATTTCAGCCCACAGATGTCCATCATTGTTTCCACTGAGAAACTTGCTAGGAGAGTTGTCGCAGAATCTGCAATAGGACACACGGTGGCGCTCCAAGACCACAAATAATTTCGTCTTACTAAAGAAAGAAGCTTTCTGAGAAACCGCTTTGTGATGTGTGAATTCAACTCACTAAGTTGCAGCTGTATTTCGTGGGGCCGTGGCCTAGCCCTATTTGTGTGGAATCTAAGAACAGATATTCCCGAACCCTTTGAAAACAATGGGGCCAAGCGAAACATCTTCCAATAAAAATGAGAAAGAAGCTTACTGAGAAACTTCTTTCTGATCTGTGAGTTCATCTCACAGAGTTACAATCTCTGCCTCAAGAAGCAGTTTGCTAACACTCTTTTCGTGGAATCTGCAAAGTGATATTTGGGAGCCTTTAGGGGCCCATGGTGATAATGGAAATATCCTCACATAATAACCAAAGAGAAGCTTTCTGAGAAACTGCATTGCCATGTGTGAATGCAACTCACAGAGTTACACGTTCCTCTTCAGTGATCAGTTTGTTAGCACAGTTTTCTGGAAATCTGCAATTAGATACTTCATAGCGCTATGAACATCACAGTGACAAAGGAAATATCCACAGATGAAAACTAGAAGGAAGCTTTCTTAGAAACTTCTTGTTGATGTGTGAATTCATCTCACAGAGTTACACTTATGTTTCGTGGAACAGTCCATTAACACTGTCTTTGGGGAAACTGAGAAAGGCTTCTTTGGACCACATTGAGGCCTACGCTGATAAAGGAAATTTCATCCGTTCAAAACGTGAAAGAAGCTTTCTGAGAAACTTCTTTCTGATCTGTGAGTTCATCTCACAGAGTTACAACCTCTGCCTCAAGAAGCAGTTTGCTAACACTCTTCTCGTCTAATCTGCAAAGTGATATTTGGGAGGCTATAGGGGCCCATGGTGATAAAGGAAATGTCCTCACATAATAATTAAAGAGAAGCTTTCTGAGAAACTGCATTACCATGAGTGAATGCAACTCACAGAGTTACACGTTTCTCTTCAGTGATCAGTTTGTTAGCATAGTTTTCTGGAGATCTGCAATTAGATACTTCATAGCGCAATGAACATTACAGTGACAAAGGAAATATCCAGATGAAAACTAGAAAGAAGCTTTCTTAGAAACTTCTTGGTGATGTGTGAATTCATCTCACAGAGTTACACTTATGTTTCGTGGAGCAGTCCATTAACACTGTCTTTGGGGAAACTGAGAAGAGCTTCTTTGGATCACATTGAGGCCTACGCTGATAAAGGAAATTTCATCCGTTCAAAACGTGAAAGAAGCTTTCTGAGAAACTTCTTTCTGATCTGTGAGTTCATCTCACCGAGTTCCAATCTCTGCCTCAAGAAGCAGTTTGCTAACACTCTTTTCGTGGAATCTGCAAAGTGATATTTCGGAGCCTATAGGGGCCCATGGTGATAAAGGAAATATCCTCACATAATAACTAAAGAGAAGCTTTCTGAGAAACTGCATTGCCATGTGTGAATGCAACTCACAGAGTTACGCCATTGTTTTTTGCAGCCGTTTCTTAGGACTGTTTCCGTGGATTCCGAGACGTGATATTTCAGATAGCTTTGAAGAATAGAAGGAAAAAGAAATATCCTCCAAGAGAAAGCAGAACCAAGCTTTCTGAGAAACTGCTTTGTGATATGTGAATTCATTTCACAGTGTTCTATCACCCTTTCTCGGGGGAGTTTCCTAGCACTCATTTGAGGAATCTCAGATGTGATGTCTTGTATATCGTTGAATCGCATGCTGAATAAGGAACTATCCTCAGAGAAACCTGCAGAGAAGTCTTCTCAGAAACTTCTTTGTTGTGGGTGATTTCAGCCCACAGATGTCCATCATTGTTTCCACTGAGAAACTTGCTAGGAGAGTTGTCGCAGAATCTGCAATAGGACACACGGTGGCGCTCCAAGACCACAAATAACTTCGTCTTACTAAAGAAAGAAGCTTTCTGAGAAACCGCTTTGTGATGTGTGAATTCAACTCACTAAGTTGCAGCTGTATTTCGTGGGGCCGTGGCCTAGCCCTATTTGTGTGGAATCTAAGAACAGATATTCCCGAACCCTTTGAAAACAATGGGGCCAAGGGAAACATCTTCCAATAAAAATGAGAAAGAAGCTTACTGAGAAACTTCTTTCTGATCTGTGAGTTCATCTCACAGAGTTACAATCTCTGCCTCAAGAAGCAGTTTGCTAACACTCTTTTCGTGGAATCTGCAAAGTGATATTTGGGAGCCTATTGGGGCCCATGGTGATAAAGGAAATATCCTCACATAATAACTAAAGAGAAGCTTTCTGAGAAACTGCATTGCCATGTGTGAATGCAACTCACAGAGTTACACGTTTCTCTTCAGTGATCAGTTTCTTAGCACAGTTTTCTGGAGATCTGCAATTAGATACTTCATAGCGCAATGAACATTACAGTGACAAAGGAAATATCCAGATGAAAACTAGAAAGAAGCTTTCTTAGAAACTTCTTGGTGATGTGTGAATTCCTCTCACAGAGTTACACTTATGTTTCGTGGAGCAGTCCATTAACACTGTCTTTGGGGAAACTGAGAAGAGCTTTTTTGGATCACATTGAGGCCTACGCTGATAAAGGAAATTTCATCCGTTCAAAACGTGAAAGAAGCTTTCTGAGAAACTTCTTTCTGATCTGTGAGTTCATCTCACAGTGTTCCAATCTCTGCCTCAAGAAGCAGTTTGCTAACACTCTTTTCGTGGAATCTGCAAAGTGATATTTGGGAGCCTATAGGGGCACATGGTGATAAAGGAAATATCCTCACATAATAACTAAAGAGAAGCTTTCTGAGAAACTGCATTACCATGTGTGAATGCAACTCACAAAGTTACACGTTTCTCTTCAGTGATCAGTTTGTTAGCACAGTTTTCTGGAAATCTGCAATTACATACTTCATAGCGCAATGAACATTACAGTGACAAAGGAAATATCCACAGTGAAAACTAGAAGGAAGCTTTCTTAGAAACTTCTTGTTGATGTGTGAATTCATCTCACAGAGTTACACTTATGTTTCGTGGAACAGTCCATTAACACTGTCTTTGGGGAAACTGAGAAGGGCTTCTTTGGACCACATTGAGGCCTACGCTGATAAAGGAAATTTCATCCGTTCAAAACGTGAAAGAAGCTTTCTGAGAAACTTCTTTCTGATCTGTGAGTTCATCTCACAGAGTTACAACCTCTACCTCAAGAAGAAGTTTGCTAACACTCTTCTCGTCTAATCTGCAAAGTGATATTTGGGAGCCTATAGGGGCCCATGGTGATAAAGGAAATATCCTCACATAATAACTAAAGAGAAGCTTTCTGAGAAACTGCATTGCCATGTGTGAATGCAACTCACAGAGTTACACGTTTCTCTTCAGTGATTAGTTTGTTAGCATAGTTTTCTGGAGATCTGCAATTAGATACTTCATAGCGCAATGAACATTACAGTGACAAAGGAAATATCCACAGTGAAAACTAGAAGGAAGCTTTCTTAGAAACTTCTTGTTGATGTGTGAATTCATCTCACAGAGTTACACTTATGTTTCGTGGAACAGTCCATTAACACTGTCTTTGGGGAAACTGAGAAGGGCTTCTTTGGACCACATTGAGGCCTACGCTGATAAAGGAAATTTCATCCGTTCAAAACGTGAAAGAAGCTTTCTGAGAAACTTCTTTCTGATCTGTGAGTTCATCTCACAGAGTTACAACCTCTACCTCAAGAAGAAGTTTGCTAACACTCTTCTCGTCTAATCTGCAAAGTGATATTTGGGAGCCTATAGGGGCCCATGGTGATAAAGGAAATGTCCTCACATAATAACTAAAGAGAAGCTTTCTGAGAAACTGCATTGCCATGTGTGAATGCAACTCACAGAGTTACACGTTTCTCTTCAGTGATCAGTTTGTTAGCACAGTTTTCTGGAAATCTGCAATTACATACTTCATAGCGCAATGAACATTACAGTGACAAAGGAAATATCGACAGTGAAAACTAGAAGGAAGCTTTCTTAGAAACTTCTTGTTGATGTGTGAATTCATCTCACAGAGTTACACTTATGTTTCGTGGAACAGTCCATTAACACTGTCTTTGTGGAAACTGAGAAGGGCTTCTTTGGACCACATTGAGGCCTACGCTGATAAAGGAAATTTCATCCGTTCAAAACGTGAAAGAAGCTTTCTGAGAAACTTCTTTCTGATCTGTGAGTTCATCTCACAGAGTTACAACCTCTGCCTCAAGAAGAAGTTTGCTAACACTCTTCTCGTGTAATCTGCAAAGTGATATTTGGGAGCCTATAGGTGCCCTTGGTGATAAAGGAAATGTCCTCACATAATAACTAAAGAGAAGCTTTCTGAGAAACTGCATTACCATGTGTGAATGCAACTCACAGAGTTACACGTTTCTCTTCAGTGATCAGTTTGTTAACACAGTTTTCTGGAGATCTGCAATTAGATACTTCATAGCGCAATGAACATTACAGTGACAAAGGAAATATCCAGATGAAAACTAGAAAGAAGCTTTCTTAGAAACTTCTTGGTGATGTGTGAATTCCTCTCACAGAGTTACACTTATGTTTCGTGGAGCAGTCCATTAACACTGTCTTTGGGGAAACTGAGAAGAGCTTCTTTGGATCACATTGAGGCCTACGGTGATAAAGGAAATTTCATCCGTTCAAAACGTGAAAGAAGCTTTCTGAGAAACTTCTTTCTGATCTGTGAGTTCATCTCACAGAGTTACAACCTCTGCCTCAAGAAGAAGTTTGCTAACACTCTTCTCGTCTAATCTGCAAAGTGATATTTGGGAGCCTATAGGGGCCCATGGTGATAAAGGAAATGTCCTCACATAATAACTAAAGAGAAGCTTTCTGAGAAACTGCATTGCCATGTGTGAATGCAACTCACAGAGTTACACGTTTCTCTTCAGTGATCAGTTTCTTAGCACAGTTTTCTGGAGATCTGCAATTAGATACTTCATAGCGCAATGAACATTACAGTGACAAAGGAAATATCGACAGTGGAAACTAGAAGGAAGCTTTCTTAGAAACTTCTTGTTGATGTGTGAATTCATCTCACAGAGTTACACTTATGTTTCGTGGAACAGTCCATTAACACTGTCTTTGGGGAAACTGAGAAGGGCTTCTTTGGACCACATTGAGGCCTACGCTGATAAAGGAAATTTCATCCGTTCAAAACGTGAAAGAAGCTTTCTGAGAAACTTCTTTCTGATCTGTGAGTTCATCTCACAGTGTTCCAATCTCTGCCTCAAGAAGCAGTTTGCTAACACTCTTTTCGTGGAATCTGCAAAGTGATATTTGGGAGCCTATAGGGGCAAATGGTGATAAAGGAAATATCCTCACATAATAACTAAAGAGAAGCTTTCTGAGAAACTGCATTACCATGTGTGAATGCAACTCACAAAGTTACACGTTTCTCTTCAGTGATCAGTTTGTTAGCACAGTTTTCTGGAAATCTGCAATTAGATACTTCATAGCGCAATGAACATTACAGTGACAAAGGAAATATCCACAGTGAAAACTAGAAGGAAGCTTTCTTAGAAACTTCTTGTTGATGTGTGAATTCATCTCACAGAGTTACACTTATGTTTCGTGGAACAGTCCATTAACACTGTCTTTGGGGAAACTGAGAAGGGCTTCTTTGGACCACATTGAGGCCTACGCTGATAAAGGAAATTTCATCCGTTCAAAACGTGAAAGAAGCTTTCTGAGAAACTTCTTTCTGATCTGTGAGTTCATCTCACAGAGTTACAACCTCTACCTCAAGAAGAAGTTTGCTAACACTCTTCTCGTCTAATCTGCAAAGTGATATTTGGGAGCCTTTAGGGGCCCATGGTGATAAAGGAAATGTCCTCACATAAAAACTAAAGAGAAGCTTTCAGAGAAACTGCATTGCCATGTGTGAATGCAACTCACAGAGTTACACGTTTCTCTTCAGTGATCAGTTTGTTAGCACAGTTTTCTGGAAATCTGCAATTAGATACTTCATAGCGCAATGAACATTACAGTGACAAAGGAAATATCGACAGTGAAAACTAGAAGGAAGCTTTCTTAGAAACTTCTTGTTGATGTGTGAATTCATATCACAGAGTTACACTTATGTTTCGTGGAACAGTCCATTAACACTGTCTTTGGGGAAACTGAGAAGGGCTTCTTTGGACCACATTGAGGCCTACGCTGATAAAGGAAATTTCATCCGTTCAAAACGTGAAGAAGCTTTCTGAGAAACTTCTTTCTGATCTGTGAGTTCATCTCACAGTGTTCCAATCTCTGCCTCAAGAAGCAGTTTGCTAACACTCTTTTCGTGGAATCTGCAAAGTGATATTTGGGAGCCTATAGGGGCCCATGGTGATAAAGGAAATATCCTCACATAATAACTAAAGAGAAGCTTTCTGAGAAACTGCATTGCCATGTGTGAATGCAACTCACAGAGTTACACGTTTCTCTTCAGTGATTAGTTTGTTAGCATAGTTTTCTGGAGATCTGCAATTAGATACTTCATAGCGCAATGAACATTACAGTGACAAAGGAAATATCCACAGTGAAAACTAGAAGGAAGCTTTCTTAGAAACTTCTTGTTGATGTGTGAATTCATCTCACAGAGTTACACTTATGTTTCGTGGAACAGTCCATTAACACTGTCTTTGGGGAAACTGAGAAGGGCTTCTTTGGACCACATTGAGGCCTACGCTGATAAAGGAAATTTCATCCGTTCAAAACGTGAAAGAAGCTTTCTGAGAAACTTCTTTCTGATCTGTGAGTTCATCTCACAGAGTTACAACCTCTACCTCAAGAAGAAGTTTGCTAACACTCTTCTCGTCTAATCTGCAAAGTGATATTTGGGAGCCTATAGGGGCCCATGGTGATAAAGGAAATGTCCTCACATAATAACTAAAGAGAAGCTTTCTGAGAAACTGCATTGCCATGTGTGAATGCAACTCACAGAGTTACACGTTTCTCTTCAGTGATCAGTTTGTTAGCACAGTTTTCTGGAAATCTGCAATTACATACTTCATAGCGCAATGAACATTACAGTGACAAAGGAATATCGACAGTGAAAACTAGAAGGAAGCTTTCTTAGAAACTTCTTGTTGATGTGTGAATTCATCTCACAGAGTTACACTTATGTTTCGTGGAACAGTCCATTAACACTGTCTTTGGGGAAACTGAGAAGGGCTTCTTTGGACCACATTGAGGCCTACGCTGATAAAGGAAATTTCATCCGTTCAAAACGTGAAAGAAGCTTTCTGAGAAACTTCTTTCTGATCTGTGAGTTTCATCTCACAGTGTTCCAATCTCTGCCTCAAGAAGCAGTTTGCTAACACTCTTTTCGTGGAATCTGCAAAGTGATATTTGGGAGCCTATAGGGGCAAATGGTGATAAGGAAATATCCTCACATAATAACTAAAGAGAAGCTTTCTGAGAAACTGCATTACCATGTGTGAATGCAACTCACAAAGTTACACGTTTCTCTTCAGTGATCAGTTTGTTAGCACAGTTTTCTGGAAATCTGCAATTAGATACTTCATAGCGCAATGAACATTACAGTGACAAAGGAAATATCCACAGTGAAAACTAGAAGGAAGCTTTCTTAGAAAACTTCTTGTTGATGTGTGAATTCATCTCACAGAGTTACACTTATGTTTCGTGGAACAGTCCATTAACACTGTCTTTGGGGAAACTGAGAAGGGCTTCTTTGGACCACATTGAGGCATACGCTGATAAAGGAAATTTCATCCGTTCAAAACGTGAAAGAAGCTTTCTGAGAAACTTCTTTCTGATCTGTGAGTTCATCTCACAGAGTTACAACCTCTACCTCAAGAAGAAGTTTGCTAACACTCTTCTCCTCTAATCTGCAAAGTGATATTTGGGAGCCTTTAGGGGCCCATGGTGATAAAGGAAATGTCCTCACATAAAAACTAAAGAGAAGCTTTCAGAGAAACTGCATTGCCATGTGTGAATGCAACTCACAGAGTTACACGTTTCTCTTCAGTGATCAGTTTGTTAGCACAGTTTTCTGGAAATCTGCAATTAGATACTTCATAGCGCAATGAACATTACAGTGACAAAGGAAATATCGACAGTGAAAACTAGAAGGAAGCTTTCTTAGAAACTTCTTGTTGATGTGTGAATTCATATCACAGAGTTACACTTATGTTTCGTGGAACAGTCCATTAACACTGTCTTTGGGGAAACTGAGAAGGGCTTCTTTGGACCACATTGAGGCCTACGCTGATAAAGGAAATTTCATCCGTTCAAAACGTGAAAGAAGCTTTCTGAGAAACTTCTTTCTGATCTGTGAGTTCATCTCACAGTGTTCCAATCTCTGCCTCAAGAAGCAGTTTGCTAACACTCTTTTCGTGGAATCTGCAAAGTGATATTTGGGAGCCTATAGGGGCCCATGGTGATAAAGGAAATATCCTCACATAATAACTAAAGAGAAGCTTTCTGAGAAACTGCATTGCCATGTGTGAATGCAACTCACAGAGTTACACGTTTCTCTTCAGTGATTAGTTTGTTAGCATAGTTTTCTGGAGATCTGCAATTAGATACTTCATAGCGCAATGAACATTACAGTGACAAAGGAAATATCCACAGTGAAAACTAGAAGGAAGCTTTCTTAGAAACTTCTTGTTGATGTGTGAATTCATCTCACAGAGTTACACTTATGTTTCGTGGAACAGTCCATTAACACTGTCTTTGGGGAAACTGAGAAGGGCTTCTTTGGACCACATTGAGGCCTACGCTGATAAAGGAAATTTCATCCGTTCAAAACGTGAAAGAAGCTTTCTGAGAAACTTCTTTCTGATCTGTGAGTTCATCTCACAGAGTTACAACCTCTACCTCAAGAAGAAGTTTGCTAACACTCTTCTCGTCTAATCTGCAAAGTGATATTTGGGAGCCTATAGGGGCCCATGGTGATAAAGGAATGTCCTCACATAATAACTAAAGAGAAGCTTTCTGAGAACGCATTGCCATGTGTGAATGCAACTCACAGAGTTACACGTTTCTCTTCAGTGATCAGTTTGTTAGCACAGTTTTCTGGAAATCTGCAATTACATACTTCATAGCGCAATGAACATTACAGTGACAAGGAAATATCGACAGTGAAAACTAGAAGGAAGCTTTCTTAGAAACTTCTTGTTGATGTGTGAATTCATCTCACAGAGTTACACTTATGTTTCGTGGAACAGTCCATTAACACTGTCTTTGTGGAAACTGAGAAGGGCTTCTTTGGACCACATTGAGGCCTACGCTGATAAGGAAATTTCATCCGTTCAAAACGTGAAAGAAGCTTTCTGAGAAACTTCTTTCTGATCTGTGAGTTCAGCTCACAGAGTTACAACCTCTGCCTCAAGAAGAAGTTTGCTAACACTCTTCTCGTGTAATCTGCAAAGTGATATTTGGGAGCCTATATGTGCCCATGGTGATAAAGGAAATGTCCTCACATAATAACTAAAGAGAAGCTTTCTGAGAAACTGCATTACCATGTGTGAATGCAACTCACAGAGTTACACGTTTCTCTTCAGTGATCAGTTTGTTAACACAGTTTTCTGGAGATCTGCAATAGATACTTCATAGCGCAATGAACATTACAGTGACAAAGGAAATATCCAGATGAAAACTAGAAAGAAGCTTTCTTAGAAACTTCTTGGTGATGTGTGAATTCCTCTCACAGAGTTACACTTATGTTTCGTGGAGCAGTCCATTAACACTGTCTTTGGGGAAACTGAGAAGAGCTTCTTTGGATCACATTGAGGCCTACGGTGATAAAGGAAATTTCATCCGTTCAAAACGTGAAAGAAGCTTTCTGAGAAACTTCTTTCTGATCTGTGAGTTCATCTCACAGAGTTACAACCTGCCTCAAGAAGAAGTTTGCTAACACTCTTCTCGTCTAATCTGCAAAGTGATATTTGGGAGCCTATAGGGGCCCATGGTGATAAAGGAAATGTCCTCACATAATAACTAAGAGAAGTTTCTGAGAAACAGATTGCCATGTGTGAATGCAACTCACAGAGTTACACGTTTCTCTTCAGTGATCAGTTTGTTAGCACAGTTTTCTGGAAATCTGCAATTAGATACTTCATAGCGCAATGAACATTA